>NW_015506410.1:322713-415970 GCF_001515645.1 Sinocyclocheilus grahami
AAGAATAGACAAAGGTGGGCCGCTGAAAAGGGGGGGGGGGGGGATAACATACTTCAATGAAAAGAGCCAAGAGACTTCAGTCTTAGCACTGCATCATTGCAACTTTGACCTTCTTGCACACCAGAAAAATTCATCTTGTTTTTGCATTTCTGAGGGAAAGTGACTTTAAATAGTAACAAACACCCTCTCCCGTCTCAGCTTTACCATCTAATATAGTCTACAGGAGTTGAGCTCCACTGAAAGGATGCCTTCTCGATCTCTAATGCGAACATTGAACATGCTACTCAAAGCAACAGTTTGCCTCCCAATATGACATTTTTCAAAATGAAAATGTATTGTCTAATTAGACACCCACCAATACTGATGACATATTTCCCTACAAAAAAAGAAAAAGAAAAAGTTGTGCTTCAAGGAGAGCCTGATTTATGCCGCAATTTATTTCAATTTAATCTTTTAACATGAATATAGATTTTATGCTTAGCTCATAAATCAATCTTGATTCAGTCACTGTAATTCGCTCTGTTCCCGGTCAGCGAACATCAACCTGAATTAGCCAGTCTGCTCAGCCTCACCGCACAATTAGTTCTATCAAGAGTGAAAGCTTTAATCAATGGTTGGCTTGTCCTTCACTGAGCCCTGTGGCTACAGCCGCCGTGAACACGCATACAGGCAATAACACCACGCTTAAGCTTTGGATTACCAGGTCTGTGCAGTGTCACGGTGGAAACTTCTGATAAGACAAAAAAAAAAAATAAACCTATGCGGTGAGGGTGCAATGTGCTGCAACCAATGCTGGAAGTACACTCCTCTGGGTGTGACTATGTGTGTGCACGTGTAGCTGGCTCTGTCGCAGTGGTACCTGGGAGGCCCAAAGCAGTCTGTCTCATTGATTCAGTTGGGTTTAAATGTCACTCACAACAGAGTCTGGGCAGCCCTAGAGACCACAGCAAACTACAAGCAACAAAAGGAGGAGAAAATTACATTGGTGTTCCTCGAAAACAACTGTTCTCTCTGCTGTGACAAAGGCGGTGAGCAGAAAATGGCACGGCTTAATGATTCAATCAATTTAATGCGTTTCTTTTTACATTTTCAGAGTAGATTTGATTCTAAGTTTTCTCAGAAATGGTGCTGTTAATAGGAATTTTTACTGTTCCTTTGCCGTTAACAAACGCACTAAAAAGATTTTATAAAGAAAGGACTGCTTTGAAGTGAGTGTTTTCTTGAGACATTTTAATGGTTCACACAAGCCAACAGAGTTCTCTTTAAAAGACAGCCATATAAAATCCTCCCACTCAAATACATTCCTATGAGAATCAACATCACAGTGGACTGGGCCAATAGGCAATTTAGTAGTCTAATGTCATCTTTCATGCCGTTTAATTAACGGTCCCTTTTACCAGCCAGAAAACCACAGAATTTTCCCAAAATTTGTTTATATTTTATGACCAAGTAATTATAATTTCCCCCACCAAATTGTTAGTCATGGAATCCCTGATGTCGGCCCGCTGCAATTGGAGCACTTAGCCAAGCGCTAAATACCCTCAACGTATTTTTGCAGTGTTGAGCAATGTAACCAATCACAGACATATCTGTTGATTTCATAAACGCAATGGCCAATCAGAAACGTTTTGTCAGAATTCACTCACCACTGAAAGCGCCGCAGTTAAGTGCAGTTTGGCATGCTCGTGAATCATCTCATGACTAAGTGCAGACGCGCGATGTAAATAAGAGATTCAATGTGCAGTTTATAGAGAGCTTCATTGATTATAACGGAACTTTGTAAGATAGCGATGAACGAAGATGAGTGACGCTTTTTTAGTGATAAAGGGAGCGCGCTTTCTATGATATAATCCATTCAGAATTTGTATGAGACTTTCGTTTTTCGGACACATAGGCTACACCCTGCAAAGTTTCGGGAATGACATCCGCATAGTTATGCGTGATTCACTTTTGAAATAGCAGTGATTGGCAATGGACGGAACATAAAATATGTTGATTTAATTCTGGAACCGGTCCTGGCCAAACCTCCACAGACAGCACGCATCCCGAGCGAGATCTAATTCACGGACCAAAAGTGTGTGTAAACTTGATCGAGATCAGGACATATCAACCAGTAATTTCATTTCATTTCCAGTAACGGAAGGTAGAAAGTTCAGCAATGAATGGTATGAGATTTATAGTCCCACAACTGATCGCTTATTTTTTCCTCAAGTATCTCGTCTTTGGTAACAACGATTCAAAACGACATGGAAAACTTTAGTGAACATCAGAAAAGCAGCGTGCAGATTTCTGGTTAAAAATGAAAGGCCATCAACTGACAAGCGGGAAGCATCACCATTCAAGTCAGCAGGAAGAGCCAAAGCTAGTCCACAGTTTACTAAACGGTGGCAACCTCGTAGTTATTCTTGACTGTGTTATAGAGGTCTGCGCGGGACTATATTTTTAGTCCCGCTCCCGCAAGGTTATATTCCGCACCCACCCGCTCCCACTATATATTCACTCCGTTTGCCCGCTGTGAATAAGTTTCTTCCCGACCCGACCGTTCCCGCTAAATTTTGTTCTCGTTTCCAGAATCTCATTTAAATGTCCTCTACTGAAAGAAAGACAGATAGGCTAACAAATAAAAGTGTTGTCTTCACAAAATTGTATTTGTTATTTTATTCATCTTGTCAAGTCTTGAATTTATATGAATTATCTTAAGACACAATTTGCTTAACATTTTATAGAACACAGTAGACCTAGGAAAAAAGTGTCACAGAGAAAATTAAAATATGGACAAATTTTATTTATTTTTATTCTTCTTGTCAGGATACAATTCGTTTAACATTAACAACACAATAGGAAAAAGTGTTGCAGAGAGAAGAAAATAGCCTATTAGCTATTTTTATTAGTCTTGTCAAAATACTAAATTCGTTTGACATTTTTCTGTTAACACAGTAGGAAAAGTGTCGCAGAGAAAAATAAATACGACATCTGTCATTTAAAATTATAGGCCAAGCAAAATATAAACAAAACAGTTAAACGTCCTTTCAAGGACAGCACTTTGCTCCATTCTTATTCTGCTGTCACTCATCGACAACCTGCCTGTTCTGTCAGAGGGCCGTATATTTACCACCAGGCACCAGTACAACCTGCTCTGAGCATAGTTATGCACATGCTACGCACAGACCCCGCAAATAAAACGTGTTAAGCCGAAAGCATGCTTTTATTTAATATATATAATGTCGGCCATGTTGATCACCATTTGTACATTTCTCATACTACTAGCATATGGGTGATAAAGCTACACCAACACAGACATGTTCTATGCACAACACGTTAAGACAACATTGACACCTTTTACAAGTAATAATTAAAAGTGACATCTCATGATTGCTAAACTGCTTTATTACTACTACAGGTTAAACATAAACTTTCAGGCCTGTGATATCACAAACTGAAGTCATCCATGCATGCACCTACCTAAATAAATTTGATATAAAATATACTTTCTTTATAATATAAACACATTTAGACATTATCATAACCTTAAATAGGAAAGCAGCTCTGAATAGAGTTGAGTTGTAGGCTAAGATCTTGGATTATGCACACACAGATGCTAAATGGTACATCTTTATAAATAAATGCCAGGTTTATCTTCATCTGTCATGATTTTGTTCCCATGCAAGGGTTATTCCACTAGCACCCATGATGACAAAAAATGTGAATATTCTGTTTGGTGTGATAAACTTGTTTTTGTAAATTACTTATGCAGTCCTCTCAGATTCCTGTCATTGATTCAAGATCTGATTGTGACTCATTTCTAGAGATTAATTTAACTTTTGTCCAATTACCAGAAGTGTGTTAGTGTAATAAACCGTACGTCTAATGCACACGAACACTCAGCTTCACAGTTTTTGCATTTTTTCAGTCTGCAAATAAGAACCCCTCAGATTGTGTGCCCACTGATGCTCTTTAGACAGGCTCCAAGAAGGGTTATTATAGTTAAAGCTAAATTTAAACAAAGTATAAAAATATTTCCATTACTTACATAAAATAAACATCAAATGAAATTAAATAAAATACAAAAAAAGTTTTATTTCAGCTAGTTGCAAAGGTAACATTTCTCATTTTAATTGAGTTTAACTTGATGTACTAAAATAACTAAAACTACTAAAAATTATAAAAAAAGACAACAAAATCACTAAAATGTAACAAATTTAAATTAAAAAAGGATATTCGAATAATAACCGATTCAAAATATTAATAAAAACTATAATAGTATCGCAATGATACTAAAATAACACTGGCTCAAAGTAGTCACAGAATTACCTTTGGAAATAATGCAAAATCAACCATGGTAAAGAATGATTTTATAATTGCCTAACAAAGTCTGGTATTAGTTGTTCAAAGTACACACAAATATGGCAGAGAACAAGTAACTGTGAGCCTTTAAAATGTGTGCATGCCAAGATCCTCTATCTTGCAGTGTTTGTTAAATCATGTTAAATGTTGGCCCTTCTAAGAGTTCTACTGAAAAATATTCAACCAAGGAACCAATATAGGCTATATATAGTAATATAATATAGTCAAAACTATCAACTCATTAATGAGCAACTGTTTGGGAAAGATGTTAAGGTTGTTTAGTGTTGTACACTACAAATAATCTACTAGTTTAGGGTTTACTAGTAACATTATACAGTACTGTGTTAGGTAAATGTCACTCTCAATTATAAATTGTAAAATGTTTTGTAACAATTAGCCAAAACTGTTTAAATATGAAAACAGGCCTACCGTGGAGGAAAGAAACAGGCCGTGTCCCATGTTACCGCTGAGCAGTGTTGCCAAGTCCCAAATGGGCTACTTTAACACTGTTGCCGTGGATTGTTTTTCGTGTCTGCGGGTTTAAGCGACCCCAATAAGGTGATATTTAGTGGAATGTGAATTTTACTGGAGGGTCCCCGCCGAAAAACGTGTATTTTACCCCCCTCGAAACGCGATTGGGCGGGTTTTGTTGCGAGAACCTGGCAACCCTGCCGCTGAGCGTGTGATAGGCTGCTTAAAGAAAGAAGCTTCGCCTTGCGTTCAGAATCAGTGGTGCTGCTGGAGAGTACACTCACCGTCTGCTAGCTCCAGCCAAAACCGACCACGAACCCTTCTCCTTTTTTTTTAACATTTTATTTATTGCAACCGATCCTCTGATAAGCCTTTTCAAAACAAGATGTAACTCACCACCGAACATTTACATCCTCACTTGAATAAACCTACATGTTTTAAAGAGCCGGGATGAACATCACTGATGGAAGTTATTGTGGCGAATGTTTTAACTATGGTATGCCGATGTGATTGTTTATTTTGCCCTTTACCCTTGGCGATGGCTCCCTGATTTTGGGATTATCGGTAATTCCACGATTCTGCCAGGAATCATCAGCGATCGAAGAGGGAATTCTGCACATGCAGCCAAGCAAACTACAGGGGATTTAAATCGCATTGCTCCGGGAAAAAGAAGAGAAGCAGGAAGAAAATTAATGTGGCGATTCTCTCCTTAACAATAAATAATTTTGGATTGCAGAATGAGCAAGGAAAGACCTAAGAGGAATATCATTCAGAAAAAATACGTAAGTATCGATCGTTTGCATGCGGCTGACCTTAAGTTTCTTCGACGGTCTCGCGCTTGTGTCGATGTTAAATGCGTAAACTTTGATCACGGATGGCTCTTGTTGTGTTTAGTCTGGATCTGGAAGCAAGGCGTAAATGCACCGCACTACGTGCACAACACTTACATATATCTAAAGGATTTCCTCTGTAGTTGCACAGACGTCGATGTCCCTCGCTTTTGCCCTGGTGTCCTCATTGGGAATGTATGTGTTTTGCACGACAGATGTTAGCTTACACAACTCCTCTGTAAACCTGGACGCGTTTTGTTTTGGGTTTGTTAGTAACGTTACCAAACAAACTCCAGCGTTAAAACATCATTGTACTCAGAATGGCTTTGTTTGCGCTTCATTGCTTTCCGTCTCAAAGCCGCGAGGACAACCATATCGCCCGCTTTATTCCGGGATTTGTTTCCCCGAACTGAATTCTGCAAGAAAACTGGGTATAAAAGCAACTATCCCAACTCCCCTGGCGTCTTTGATTTGTTTATCTCGGATGTAACTCGTTCTCCTTCAAGTGTAAGCAATGGGGCTCTTTAATGTTTTCAAACTGGGTAAGGAAAGCATTTCCTCTGCCCTTGACGACTGAGAAGACAACACATTGGTGGCAGATGTAAAGTTAATTTATTTAAGATTCAGAGTGAATAGAGTCAATAGTCTTCAGTCTTTACAATTTAAGCCGAATGCTCGACTCGAAAACACTAGTTTGTACAACAGCCAGCATCGTGGGTATTACTGTGCCTGAAACTCGGGTTTGCTCGCTTTTTTCTCGGAGAGTTTCTGCACGTTTTATTGTTAAAGCTGATTAAATAATATTACACACCTGTAATCTTACACAACTGATTAGATTGAGCGCATGGGATGTCGTTTATAGTGGAATATATCCAGTCGCATTGCAGAGGTTCGCGTTTAAAGCAAAGCGACCATTTTACCGTCTCTCCAGAAGCCTGCGATGGGTTAGGGAACCGGCGAACTTGTCGTGGTATAATTGGAGAACTGGGGACTACATAGGGCTTGAACTTTCTGGCTGGTGACTTACTCTCCTCAGGAGCGGAATTAGGCAAGACTACCATAACAAAAGCCCGAGTCTCCTCAGAGACAGCCGAGCAAACCTCGTTAACCCTCGAGGAACTGCCCAGACTCTTAACCCCAGTTTTCCAGACGCTTTACCTGTAGTTGAGGAGGAGTTTCTTGTGTCGTAGTTTGCGAGACTGTTGTTACATCCTTCGTTGCTCATGTCTTTACGTTATTTTCCTCTCAAACCAAGCCAGTACCGAGAAATAAATTCCCGCCGGCGCGTGAAAGGGTTAGCTCGTGCGACCAATTTTGTTTGTCACGTGACCTCGTGTTTAACTACCCCCGCCGCTACCAGGGAATTATCTTTCCGCTTTAAATGCATGTCTTACTGGTATTTTTAGGCCATCAGCAACAGGTTAAAAGGAGTGAAACAGATATTGCGAGGGTTTAGGTTATGATGACGCACCACGGGGGCAGTTTCCAAGCACTTTATCGGCAATGCTCATGCCATCTTATCGCTTTCCATAAAGGTGATGGGAATTGTCTATCGTTGCGTGCTTTTGTTCAACTGAAGCTGTCTCATATTGTTAAGGCAGCCCACAAAGTGTGCCGCAATTACTTTTGTTCATTGACAAGGGAAATGAAAGTGTTGACAAAAGTAGTCTATCACACCACGTGGTGACTTTAGAAGAATGATTCAGTTAAAACCATTGTACTACTATAGGTTTAAAACGCTTTCCTAAAATAACTGGTCAAAAGGTTGTCAGGATAAGCTTTGGATGCATCAGAGCAAAGCACAGTATCATACATTGGTTCTCTGGTTTATCACCAATATTATTTGTTTTGAATAATAAGAAAAGAAAATGTAGGCTATATACAGGACTATATACAGGCTCAATGCCATTGAGACCTAGAAATGTCTTGGGGGGTGAATAAAATATTAAGTAATACAAATTATTTCTGCTTGTGCTCCGTTCAATGTTTATGAATTGTTCTATAGTTTGAGATAATTTTAAACCTTATCTATATAATTAATAGTGATTTGTAGTAAATGTAAATTCATCAAAAAGTATATGAACACTGTATATGTATTTAGGTATTTTTCCCCCTTTTTTAAATGTGGTTAGGTAATAGAATAACATTTGATCTATTTAGTGTACATTTGATCTGTGTATGGTTACATGTCTGACAGGGATCTGCTGCATCTCGTACTGACCACATGTCAGTATGGTCAGGGTCATGATCATCTGTGTAATTCGTGTGGAATGGACCTAAACCGTTCAGAACAGGGCTGTTCATGTCACATCTGTGCAGTGCTGCCAGCTGCGCAAAAATCTGGTCAGGCAAACAACAAAAACAACCTGAAGGATCTGTCCCCGGGGGCCTGCACAACTCTTGGCCCCTTGGATTCAGCCTCCCCTTAATTAGCGCAAGACAATTATACATGCTTGGCTTAACCATATCCCCTGGAACATGAGTGCAAGGGATTTTTTTTTACTACTCCATTTTCCTTCAAATATGCTGTGAAAATTATTAAAATTCATTTAGTGGAAAACGAGAGCAAAAATATGATAATAGATGTTAATAAGAGCAAACAAGGAAATGCAATTAGACCGTCCCTGATTGATAGACGTGTGTGAAAAGCAGAAGGGGGGTAAGTAGGCACTTCTGCTTTCAGACGAGCTCCTTTAATGGCTTCTCTCAACAAGGCTGTCCTGACACTCTCTGAAGCAACTTCTCTGTATAATTATTTTTGAGGGCTGTTTTTAGAGCGAAGAGTTACGCTGGTTTTGATTTCAAACTTTGGCTAATGAATGCAACCGGAGCTCGCATTTGTGTTCTTGTTCTGTTGAAGTGAACATGGCACATGGTGCGAGGGGAATGGGGGGTTACCCATGGCTATTCTCTCCCTCTCCCTCTCCCACTGGTTTTGATTTCAAACTTTGGCTAATGAATGCAACCGGAGCTCGCATTTGTGTTCTTGTTCTGTTGAAGTGAACATGGCAAATGGTGCGAGGGGAATGGGGGGTTACCCATGGCTATTCTCTCCCTCTCCCTCTCCCTCTCTCTCTCTCTCTCTCTCTCTGCCTCTCTTTCTCTCTCTCTCTCTTTCTCTGCCTCTGCAGGCCCAGCTGGGGTCGGGCCCTGATTCATAGACGTGTGGTGAGATAGGCACAGCTGCTGTAGGGGCCTTTACAAATGTAAAGAAGCTGTCAGTGTTTGTTTCATCAGGCGTACAACTGATGAGTGCCAAGTTGAAAAATCCACTGCAGTGTGTGGCGCACAAAAAAGCTGGAAACAAAAACAGAGAGCAGGGCCAAGGCTCACCGAGCCCTCCCTTTGACCCCTTTCCCCGCTCCGAGTCCTCCAGCTTTGCAATGGAAATGTGGGCACCTCTTCCAATGGAGAGGAGAAAGCTGCGAGGCTCTGCGTGTGTGCGTGTGAGAGATTGTATGTTTGTGTTTCAGCGCCTGCCGCTAGCGCCACTGCGCTTCATTTAACCCTGTGTTTTAATGCAAATGGATCCCCCCCCCCATGTGACATGGCAAAATTCATGGATCATACCACAGGAGGCCAGCTGTTATAAAAGGGCCGAGTTAATTGTGTGAGTTTGTTAGTAAAGGGTCACGAACTAGTCTGTTCTAGATTCAACACACTTAATATCCTAAAATGATCTGTGGATTGGATATACTTGGAGTAAATTTTACAGAATCTGAATATAGAGAGTTTGCGTAATTGATTCCTTTATTTTCTTGTTTAATACTGTGATCTGTATTGTATGAAGCACTATAAAGTTGACTTGACTGACTTCATCATAGAAACAGTAGATAAGAATAATATAAATGCTGCTATAATGAAAACATGCCTTTTTATTTCTGATAGATATAATAAGCACGCAAGTGATTTATTTAAACAAGTTAGTTGCAAAGGATATCAGAAACTTCAGATGAAAGCAATAATGTATTTGATTGATACTACTTTTTTTCAATCGTAATTGTAATTATAATGCACATTAATGCGCATTTATTTGCGTAAATGTGTATGTGCAGGTCTTTCAGGGTCACATTTTGTTCACATTGTTGACAGATGTGGGTCGTTTACAAACTGGATTTTAGCAGCGACTGTGCAAATCTCTTGATGTAAAATGCCAGGACACTTCGGCAAAGCTGGCATGAGTGGCCGCTTATTAATTTATTAGAATTTTCACAAGGAAATTTTTTCAAAGCAGCTTGCCATAGTCCTCTGCCAAGATATGATGCTTCACCTCACGGCACCATTTACGAGAATCTGGCCTGGTGCAGTAACGGATAAGTGTTGCCATTCTCCTTCATGGCTGTTGTGTCTCTGGCTAGGTGCATTATGCAATGTGATCTTTTGCTTATCGACCTTTACAGTCATATGTGATCCAGCCTTCACAAGTGCTGAGCTCCTTGGTCAATGTGTGACTACACAGGATGCACGCCCACATCAGCAAACATGGGCGGTTACATATGCGGATGTGCCCACGTAATGCAAGGAATTTGCTCTGCTGACATAAAAGCAGGTGCAGCAGTGCTTTGATAAGTGGTAAGTGTTGTGCTCAGAAAGAATGTTTTTCATTCCTCTGTCCTGTACTTTGTATTATGATGAGATAAGAGGGCAGAGTATCAGATGGATTCTCTCTCGTGCAATGTGGTGAGTGAGTTGTGGTGGGTGATGTAAATCATGCACTGGACAGGGCTTAGACATTGATGGAAGGCTGTATCAGCAACACAACTCTTAACGACCACATAAATGTGGCTTTTGGTCTACATCTCCTGAATTGCAGTATTGTTTTGGGTCAAAAATGTGAAGTGTTGGTCTACTTCTGGATCTTGGCTTAAAGGGATGGTTCACCCAAAAATGAAAATTAGCCCATTATTTACTCACCCTCAAGCCATCTTAGGCGTATATGACTTCCTTCTTTCAGATGAATCCAATCTGAGTTATTTAAAAAAATTGACTTTAATCTTCCAAGCTCTTTAATGACAGTCAGAGGGTGTTGCAGTTCATCAGTCCAAAAGAAGTGAAATAAAGCGTGAAAACCAATGTTTGTTTACAAGATCAAAGGAAGCAAAGTTTCCTTACTTTAGCAAAGGAAAACCAGTCTCCTCTTGGCTTATATCGAAATCCTCTGACATTCTTCTTTACAAATCCTCATTTTGTACTTCTAATTCGTGACTGTTGTTTTGTTTTGATCTCTCCGCTGCGCTTCCACGTTCGTCACTTCTGAGCGGTGCATGCACAAGGCCGACATCCTATGTCATCCGCCTGGAGCTGCTTTCGTGTACAACAGTGAGAGCAAGCTATATTAAATTGATTATTAAGTTTTAAATATTTATTTTTCTTACAAAAACGCATCGATTCGCTATGGGAGGCCTTTGTTCACCCCCCAGAGCCGTGTGAGGCACTTTTTATTATGAATGGATGCACTTTATTTCACTTCTTTTGGACTGATGAACTGCAACACCCGCTGACTGCCATTAAACAGCTTGGAAAATCAAAGACAATTTTTTATATAACTCCAACTGGATTCGTCTGAAAGAAGAAAGTCATATACACTTAGCATGCCTTGAGGGTGAGTAATTCATGGAATAATTTTCATTTTTGGGTGTTCAGCTATTGTACGTGTTATGAGTCAGTTAACCTGGGCTGCGTTTCCCAAAAGCATCGTAAGCCTAAGTAGATTGTAGATCTATTTTTTGTTTCCAAATTGAACCCATTGCAAAATTTGCATGGGGAAATCTTAGGTCCTTAGTGTGGATTCCTATTGAAATTACTAAATTTTGCCTACAAAAGTCTGTTGTACAACATTAAATGTGACCACACCATAAAGATAATAATGACCTTCACCACAGGTCAGCACAATTATATAACATTTGCTAGAATTACAACATTTACTAAAGTGGCTCCATTCACTATTATAGAAAATTTGTTGTAAGAACTACAGTTGCCTATATGGCTGCTGTACTGTCTTTTTAACGCTGCAATAAACCACTAAATTTGGACTGTGTCTAGATTTAAGGGTTAGGTCTTGGTTTAGATCTGGACCTCAAGGGGGTAGAACTAGATATTTCTGTAAAGCAGAAGTTAAGCTGGCTTCACTCTATGATTTTGGTGACCATGTTTCTGTCTGACCAAAGGTATACCAGAAGTGTTGAAGTTGATGATCTCTTGAACTATCTAAGGCATAGAATAAATTGCAATAGTGATTTCCTCATAATATTCTTTAGTATTGGTCATTTTTATTACATCCCAATTCCTGGGTAATTCCAGAATTGGTACATCAAGGACGTACAATGATTTGTGCCCCTTTCAAGTTGTATTTTCAGAGACACTTTCTCAGTTCCTATGTGTTTTGTCTTGCACTTGGCTCAAGGAAGAGTAACCTCACTGATGTTGTCGTGAATGTTGACATGTGGCAAAGACGTGGCAGCAACAGCCAGAACCCCTGGCAGCGGTACTTCCCTTTCACAACTGTGTTCCCCTCCGTGACGCTGACGGACCGATCTGTTCTCTGGAGATGTTTTTGTCTTTTCCTCTTTCTGCTTTTATGAATCATTGTGCCATTTGTCTTTGGAATTGCAGTTTATTATCCGATATGTTCCGAATATGCTGATCAGGTGCAGACTAGAATCGACAGTATGTTGTGAAAGCAGCCATATTGAAAACATTTACTGTAATGAGGAAGTGGCTTATACCGTAATCATTTCAGGTTTTTAAAAATCAGCCTCTGTGGTTTTAGTGTGTGTGTGTGTGTGTGTGTGTGTGTGAGCGAAAGCGAGTGAGAGCGCTTTTAGATGGAAGACCTCCCCCTTAGAGCGATGTAATGTAAGTGTCTTTGGGTACGCTTACCCTCCTGCCAGAACATTTGTAATTCAGTGCTGCATCTCTCATTAGCCGGTGAGATGTGTGCCATTGGGAGACATGTGGCTGCTTTTGTGCAAGTTCAGCTGCTTGAGGAAGGGCCAGTGGGGCCTCTCATAGGCCTGACACTGGAGTTAGTCATTTTGTTTGGTGTCGAGGGCCCTAGCAAGATATACAGTTGTGCAGTGTTTGACTTACTTTGACAGCAAGTGTACTTAATCTTGCACAGTGCTATGATTTTAGACCAAGGGCTATCAGATCTGTACATTTGAGGTGTTGTTCGGCCGAGTGCCTTGTGAAGACCCCAGTACAGTGGAAACAACTATTTACACTGTGTGCATTCTGCTTTGTATACAGCATTGATCATTTGTTTTGTGGCCTGTCTGGATTGCCAGACCACCGTGCTTGATTTTGCTTGATGTTTCTTTTGATTGGGTTTTCGATAGTGCCAAAGGAAACTTTGGAAATGCTCTCCAGCAGCTAAAGCTTCACCCATGTGAATTCATCCTGCTCATCTCCACATCAGTATGACTGAGCTCGCTAATGCTACAGATCACAGAAAATTACAGGAAACTAATCGTAATTGAAGTTTGGAAAGAGTATGCTTTTTGGACTGGTTAGGTTTGAAGATATGGGTGCTTTGCTGGGTTTTATATTGGACGCAGTTATTTGCACTAAGTGTAATAGAAGATAGATGCTATTTACACAGAGTAAATAGTGTAGATACTATTTGCACCCAAGTGTAAATAGCAACACATAACATCTTGTTTACACTAACTGCAAGTTTTGATGCATGCTAGTAACACAAAGTTTCAATAGAAATTATATGCTTTTTGTACGAAAAATAAATTGTCTGAGAAATTGTGGGTATGGCTATTGAAAATGGCCTTTTGCTCTTTTATATTGTTACATAAATTGTAAACTAATACTTTATAATTGCAAATAAATTGTGATCTATTTATGTAAACACCAATCCGGTTTTTTAGTAGTGTCTAATTTTGCCAATTATTTTTACTGTTTTAGGATTCTACAAATGTTTAACCTTACACTCTCTGACAAAATGTGCTAAAGTTGTACCTTTAGTCTGTACAAAATGTACATAGTAGTACCTTAAGTGTACAAATGGCTAATTACGTATTTGGCGTTTGTAAAGTTTTCTTTCTTTCTTTCTTTTTTTTTTAAATGGCAATTTAAAATATGTCATGGATCTCAATTTGCTATTCGTGTGCTTCTTTCATTTATAAATACATGTATGTGTGTGTTTTTTTTTTCTTTCATAAAATTACTTTCAGTGGTCCATATAATGGGTCTTTGGAAAAAGACATTGTATCCCATTTTGCTAGCAAAGTTTTGGAATAACACAATTGCATGTTCCTTTTGAATGAACATAGTGGTGGTGGACATTTCAAAGAAAGACATAATCACCATTTTCCTGTTTTATTTCTAGAGGAATTGTAGTGCCTACATTGTTTTTAAGCATAAGCTGACCCTCATGGCAAGGATCTCCGGTGTCTAACTCCGTTTTAGTCACTGAAAGGCAAACCTGTCCATGGATTAAATGACAGTCTCTTGTTTAACCCACAAAACCTTTTGATAGTCAAGGACAAATCTGACAGGATCTAGATAATATCATTAAATCCAGTTCCAGATAGAGTTTCAGACATGGTGACTAATGATGCTGTTAGCTCTGTAAAGTGATCTGAATTTAAATCACTTTTTACACCACGCTAAGCTCATCAAAGTCATCAGTTCCAGTCCTCTTGGCACACGGTCGTATACAACATTATAGCATTTACGAGCAACTTTCCCAATTCTCACATTTATTGTCAGGTTGGAAATTAGCTTTTCTAAATGTGCTACTGTTAATTCATGACAGAGGTTTCAAATTAATTAATGCTGAACAATCACTTTAGAAGTAAATACAATTGAAAGTATACTTTAACGTCTCCATAGTGACTAAAAAAAACAGTGTCTTGGCAAAAAAAGAACATTGATCACACATGCACTATGCCATCAGAGGGGCCTAGCCACTATGTTTCCATAGTAACCACCCCGGTGCCAGAACACAGCGTCTCTCTGCTTTTTTTCCCTTTTTTTTTTTATTTATTTTTTTTTTTTTTTCAATCGCCACTTGAGTGTCTGAAAATAGTGGTGCTCGGCGGATGCTGAGAGCTCATAATGAGCTCTGGCTGCTTCGGAGGAGACAGAACAAGCTTCTTAACTGCTCACTCATGAATCAGATATTTTCAACAAATCCACAAGTGCTTTTTTTTTTTCGTGCAACATGTGAGTGAAGCAAAACGCTCATTGCCAGAAAAGCCCAGGAGCTCAACTGACTAGGCTGACTAAGGTTCGTTTTAATGGGGCCCATTCGCACACAAATGCACACGTGCATGTAAATGCTAGTGTGCATAATGCCGTCTGTTTTTATGCAGGTACTCAACAGCAATGCTGGGCTGATATTGATTCTGCTGCTGATAAGTGATGCTTTAGTCCAGACTCGTGGTTAATAGCTGCTTCTGTTAGTTTTGTCTGCTGGCAGACATGAGCTGCAAGCGCCTTTGCTCTTCCTGGCTTCTCGTTTTTATCATCTCTCGGCTGCTCTACTGGTCTCTGAGAGTGCCACTTGAATCAGCCTTGCTCTCATTGGATTTGCATGCATTTGTCGGTTTCTGCAACTTTGAGTTTGAAGGCCGTAGCTGCTCCTATAGCTGCTTCAATCAGGATACGAACAACAGGAGTTGTGGGGATCTAAACGCCACACTTGAAGGGATAGTTCACCCAAATATGAAAATTCTGAGCATGTCATTCCAAACACGTATGACTTTTGTTCTTCTGTGAAACACAAAAGAAAATATTTCAAAGTTTGTTTAAAAGTTTTTGTTGGTTCATTTTGCGGGCTAAAGTAGTCTAATTTGCTTCTATGTGTTTATAAGATGCTTTTATCCAATGCAAATTGTTATATTCAAGGTATGTATTTGGCAAATATAATAGCTTTGTTTGTTTTAAATGCCTTGAAGATTATAAAAAGAATTCTTGTACATATGGTGCCAAAAGTCAAATTGGTTGTATTAGATGAACCTCAAACCAAAACATTACCTGTAGGAAAGTTAACCCCATTAAAAATCTTAAGGCAATTAAATTCAGGCGGACTGGCAGGAGCCGAGGTGAAGTTGGCTCGCAGATGTGCTGACAGATTTATGAGCAAACGCATATTATAGAATGTCACTCCTGACATGGTAAATGCAGTAATATTGAGTGACAGCATCATGTTTCCAGTAAGCGTGTTTTAATGTACACACACAAGGTAGAATTTACAGATTTAGTCAGCCGTTCATTTCAACTACTGTAATTTAGCTGGAACAGATGGTGTCACAATTTCTTGAGAATATTTTGCTGAAGCGTCAAATTAGTCATAGTCTTGTATTTAGTGCCTGTTGAGGGCCAGAGATTCTCCGCTGGCTTCTTCCTGTGGAAAGTCTCAGTAACAGCCGAGGAGAAAAAGAACGACTTCTGTTTTTATGCTGCCTCATTCATACACAGATGTGGGAAATCCCCCGTTTTTGCCCTTGAAATTTTCAAGTCCGCAGCTAGCCTATGTTATAATTGAAACGAGGAATGTAAATGCTCAGTTATTCACCTTTTTGCAGTTTTGTTTTTGCATTTTGATGAAATCCAACTAATGTGAAATCTCCCCCTCCACACCATGAATCATATTCACAGAATACAAGTGTGCGTTGAATTTATTTGGTGCTTTTTTTTTTTCCCTCCCACCTGTCAGGAATCTTTCTTTCATATCGCACATAATAATTTTTCACATATCCTGATTGCTCTACTAGCCTACTTTCCTGCTCACCATTTTTTTTTCTTTTAAATCCTTTTATTGTTCTTTTCTTTTTTACGTTTTCTTGCGCTGCCCTTTCCAGTGCCTCCCTGCTGACAGGCTGGGAAGAGAATCATCTGTGAGAAAGTAACAGCAATCCATGAAGTGAAAATAATTTCTTAATTGCTGCGATTTGGGCAGTGACCTGCTTGTGAGAATAGGTTTAGTTTGATCCGACAAATGCCCTGAGCGAGCTTCTAACACCTGGCTGCCTGTCTGAGGCCCACACAGCCCAATCGGCCTTAAAAAAAAAAAAAAAGCTGGTTTGGTAGGAGGAAAACAGCAGATGCTTTGTTGGCTGTAGGATTTTTTGTTTCATTGTGTGATAATTAGTGGCTAATGTGTAGAATATAGTTTCACACTTTTCCATTAATTTAACATGCCTTAATGGCACATACATGTTCAAAACCGGCTCACAGTCACCAGTCACCATTTCAAATGATTTATCATATATTTTTTGTTTAAAAGTTAATTTTAATATGTAATTTTTAACTAAAATCTTTATTTAATGTCAACTACTAATCCGATGTTTTGCATTGGTGTGCCATTCTTGTACTACACGAAGACCGATGAATGCAGACAAAGAGAGATCTTATTTTTAATTTTTTTGCACGCTGCTCTGTTTCTATTTCGGTGCAGTGTAGAGACAGCAGGTCTTGCACAGTGCCTGTCTGTGGTCACCCGGCCGCTCTGCTCTTGTCAACTGTCACTTTCTGCTGTGGTTGCATCCTTCAACACCGTAGTAACTGGTAATCTTATCTCACTGTCAGTTCGCCTTACTCTCTGCCTGCCTTCTGAGCCCCCGTTAAGCCAATCTGTCACCTCCCCTCCATCTTGCAAAGAAAGATTGAGAAAGTGAACACACGTTGAACTCCCATATCTGACTTTATTATTTTTTGACAGACTCTGCACTAATAAATCCAGCTCTGCTGCACTGACTCCCAATCCTGTTTGTATGTGTATAATAATGCTTATTAAAGCAATTAACCATGAGGGGCTGTGCATTAGCAGTGATTTTACCAAGGCTAAAGGGTATTGTTAGGCACACACAGCACTTTACTGTGGTAAAATCTTTGTATTGAATGGCTTATTGCTTTCCTATAGTAATGACAATATAAAGGGGGGGATAATGTATATAATAATAATAATAATAATAAAAATCATCATCAAAATAAAACTTTCTCCACTTAGTAATTTGCATATGTTTGCTATTGCATAATCTATTTGTACCTTATCCAATCAGATTTTAGAGCTTTTGTCAGAAACCGGTTTGTCTGACAGTTGAATCGAGTCCATCTGGGACCCGAAAGCTACTCCATTATCTGAAGTAAATTTAGGGGTAATCTGTTCATTGCATTTTTAGAAATCCAAAATCAGTTTTTGATAAATGTGGTCTGAATGACGTTAGTACGTTCCTTAGTCCATGCTGAAAAACCAACTTGGGCTTAGCTGGTTTGTTGGCATATCTTTAAGGAGTTTTGGACACCTGAGCCAATCAGATTAAACCAGTTAAGACCAGCAAACCATTTTAGGCTGGTTTTAGTTTTATTTTTTTTCCAGCAGGGATGTCTTTTAAATTGTTAGTATAAAATCATATGCAAACATCACTCAGAGTGTATTTTAAGAAACATGCAAAAAAAAAAAACAACCTTGCCTGGCTGTGGTTGATTTTTATTGTACAGATGCTTTTTTACAATCCTTAAAATAAAGGCGGTCAGCTAATAGCAGTCCAGCTAATCGCTAGTGGTTTGTCAGCCACAGACCAGTGGTGCTGAAATCCTGTAGAGGAGCACCCCTTCCAAACCTGGGATCAGTTTTCAGACTCAAACTCTTTCTGGCTGTGTATTATCCTGCCAGATTGTCCTCTTCCTCCAGCTAATGCACTGTAATATGATGTAATGTAATGATGTTGTCTCTGTATGACTGGTCCTCTTTCTCTGCCTGTTTTCATTCTGAATAACGCGGTTGGCTCACGTCTGCAGCGTCTCTTTTTTTCGCGAGTTGCCCCCTTCATGTTGTGTAATGTGTGCAGTGCACAAACCGTCAACCCCTCTCATGGGGAAAGACCGTAAATCAACCAGGCACTTTGGTGACACAATGGTCACAATGGCTCAATCTTTCATGCTTGACGAAGTGCCTGAAAAGCGCAAATCAAATTTGTGCAGAGCGTTGACGTTATCACAGTTTCTGGAAATGTGGTGGGCTGCTGCCTTTGAACTAGTTGACCTTTTTGTGGGTATTTACCATGCAGGAGCAAAGCAGTTTAGATGGAGCCCTGCAATCAATGCTCTTCTTTGCTAGCCAAATAATGGCCTGGCCAGGCACAATATTGCAATATGGGAAATGGAGGCAGAGAGGGACGTATGTAGAGGAGTAGGTGTTCCCCACACACTGGTTAGTTTTTTTCCCCTTGTCTTTCTGTCTTATTTTTGGTCACTGTGTGTCTCTTTTGTTTTGTCTCCTCCTTTATTTCAACTCCAGTTCAATTCAATTCAACAACTCAAAATTATTATTTTGTCATCATTAGCTCACCTTCATGTCGTTATAAACCTGTATGCCAATAGTGCTATTTGGACTCGATTGGCCTTCACTGTATAGACGAAACAAAATATTTTATCCATAACAGAAGAAAGTCATACAGGTTTGCTTTGACATCAAGGTGAGTGGATAATCACATAATTTTCATTTTAGGTTATGTAATTCCTTTAATTTATGGAATTTATTGAGTTATTCCAGGCAAAATATCATCTGGTCACATAAAGCACACATCTCAAGTAGCTCAAGTTGAGGAAACATTCATGTCTAATGAACAAATGGTGCAAAATGAGTTATGCACTAAAGTTTAATGCTTAGGTTTAAGGGATAGACGTCTCCAATCCCAAGTATAAGCAATAATAATAATGATTTATGCATTTTTAACTATACCTGCCAGGTATTGTATTGAACATTTTCCTCAGATGTGAAGTCGACTAGGGTTTGTGATTTTAAGTGGATTCCCGCTCCTGCTGTGTTCATATGCTGTTCTCTTGGCAGGAGACCAGATCATTACAGTCAGGATGACACACTGAAGGTCTATTTTGAAGAAAAGTCATAAAGCCTTCCTTCAGTGTATTTTTACTGATAGCTAAATTGAGGCCTATAGCAGATGAAAATAGCGTGTGGAGGGTTTTGAGGTTTTGTCTTGATGGATTCTTCTGGGAGATGACTGGCACCCTTTCAGGGCCTGCTTGTTTTTCGTCTGTCAGGGAAAGATTGGACAGATTGCACTAATTCTTGGTGTTTTCCAATGACTTCTAATGCTAAAATAAGAGAGGATGTGCACAAACCAACCCTGCTTTTCTTCACTGTTGCGGTGGTATCTGCATTGGCAGGTGAGGCAGCTTAACTGTCAGGTCAACTGTGCATGACTGTGTAGAGACATCCTGTAACATGAGAGCTTCAATCACGCTGGCGTTCTTAACGAGAACGTCCAGTTAGTATCATAAAGCTGAATCCGTTATGATGGAAACTACCGTGGTTAACATGGTCAAAGAACGCTATCAGTTTGCAGGCATCATTGGTAAGGACAAAAAATCAATTCCCTGGACAGATTTTATTAATGGGTTGGAACGTACCTGAATTTTGGTAGTTGTTCCGAACCTTTTAACTTTTTCATTACATATTTATCCTTGTAGTGTATTTTATTTGCTTAATGAGTTTTTGAGAATATGTTTTGGCCTTTTGACACTTTTTATAGGAACAGTGAGAATAGGAAGGAAAATTACAAGAGGATAACAGGAGCAGGAGATGTTGCAAGCTGGATTTGAAATTTCATTGCCTGTATGAGCACTGTAGCTCAATGCATTGGAGCACATGCTTCAACCACTGTAGACTGCATAAATTGCCATTTTTCTTAAAGGAAACATTAGCGTGCGCAATAATTAAAGCCACAAAATACGACACCAGTTTTTCTTTAATTTCCCTGAACAGAAAACCCAAAATGGTGTGAGTTTTTTTCTCTTTTCTTTTTCTTTCTTCTTCTTCTCCTAATGGGACTGTAAGGTCATGCACTGAGAGACCCATTCAAGGTCCCTCCAAAAAAAACAATTTCAGAAGCACTGATGCACAGCCATGCCATAAACCATTTCCTGAGGAATAGAAAAACATATATCTGGAAGAATGTGTATTGCGGTAGTGCTGGTGTGAATTCAAGTATAAGGATCCATGTTATAAAGGAATGATTTGCATGCACAAATGCAGATAGTTGCCGCCTGTAGTCAGAGCTGAATTTAAGATGGCCTCTGAAGACTCTCTTCCTGTCAGGCTGCTGTTAACACCTCTCCCCTGCTCATAGGGGGCGCGGGGGGCTTCTTTGTTGCATCTCACCAAGAGAAAGAGAAATAGAGGAAGGAGAATACAGAGCCTGAAGCGATAACAGCCATGATGACAGGCCCATCACTCCACCCAAACCCACACTTCTGGAGAATGATACATCAGCTCATGTCCAACACCATGGAAGTAATATTTTTTTCTTTTTCAGATCTCTGTGTGTGTTTACTAGGGATGTGCAAAATGACATTCTCAAAACTGACTTGTCAGGGGGTTGTCTGAATGACTAGTTGACTACAACTGGTATAATTAGGCTGATTTGGGCTTCATTTGACTCTGAAAGAATGTGTTTCTTAGGGGCCATTAATATAAGATTTAAAACTGGTTAGATATGCAACAGAAGGGAACAGGCCGAAGGGGGCTTGAGGTACTTAAAATTGACATTTCTTTAAAGGAGATGCATTTAAAGATTCAACTTTACGAGAGGGTTTTACAGCATGGTAGCACAAAAAATATCAAAACTAATAAAATATTGAGGGGGAAAAAATCTAGGTTGACTAGTTAGACTTCACTAATCGACTAGTTGGTTGTTGGATGACCGTTCATTTCTAGCATATAGAATTTACAAACATCTTTATCTCGTTCAAGTGTATTTTAAAGGGTTATGAGAGAAAATTCAGGGCTTGGTTATTTGTTAACTCACACAGCAGTGAGAGAGAGCATGCAAGTGAGCAAATGAATGGCTGTGAATGTGAGCAGCATACTGCTGTTGTTGGGATGTTGGAGGGGGGAGAGGTAGGTGGAGCTATGAAGATAGATGCCTTGCCAAGTCTGTGGTCACTTGCTGTCTTTCGCGGGCCTCTAGTGGGGTGGTGGGGGTGTGAAGAAGCCGTGGCACTTGTGCACAATGGCTGTGTTAAAAATGCTACCATTTTTCTGCAGTGTACAGTATGTATACAATGCAAAGTATGTAAAGAACCAGAGTGCACTGTGCAAAATTCTTTCTCACAATGCAAATGCACTTGACTTGAACCTTCCATTTCTAATGTGTAATCAGAAACAATGTCAGCTGTGAGTTTTAGGTCATAGTTTTATCACATTATTAGATGAATCATGAAAAATAATATTTTAGAGATGATAACTGGACAAGCTCAAGTGACCCCAATGAGGCTGTTTGAAATGCTTATTATTCTTAATTGAGCACTGTAAAATAGTTGGCAGTATTCTGTATATATTGTACAGTATGTCAATATTTCAATTCGAACAAAAATTGGTTAAGGCACAGGTGCTCAATCCAAGAACACAGTGTTTTGGCCCAGAGGCCTTAATTTTTACAGTTAAAATAATTCTCCCTCTTAGCATGTTCTGTTCCTTATTTGACAAGCATTGAGGGATACTTTGATGCTGTGCCATTTTCAGCATCTTATTTTTGTTGAGCTGAATGCCGCAGCAAACTTTGAAATTCCTGCCAATTCTCGTATTGCAAAATTGCCTGTTTGTTGGCCTCACTGTTAGCGACTTACAATTTTTGCTTTCTTGCTTTGTCTTTTTTTCTTTCTTTGACATTCGACATTTTTGCCCCATGCCAAACCATCTGTCATTGTTGGAAATTTCTTTAAACAGCCTTGAACATTGTTCATTTGACTCAATAAAAACACTTATCTGTATGCGTGGTGACGGGATCTATAAATGTTCTAAAAAAATAAAAGGCTCTGTGTTTGTGTAGAGGGTAAGTGAGTGACACCTTTACACATACAGAAAGCTTGATGTTACAATTTACTTTCATAGAAAAATAACAGGAACTTTCTAGAGATGTATTTACCTATTGAAGGAGAGAACAGACTTAGAGGTAAGGTCTTTTGATCTGACTGAAGTCTCCTATTAACACACTAGCAACCACCTAGAATATCTTAGTAACTTAGCAACATGTGAAATAAAATAAAACCTTATCAACCGCATAACTACGTCTTAGCATTATGATTCTGCACAGATGAAGGGCACTCGTGTTTTCAGCAGCAAACTTAAAAATCTAGTTTCCTCACAATGCCCAAGTCATTTCTCAGTAGTTGTGATCTATGAGTTCATATCTCAAAAAAATGTCATTCTGATTTTTCTTTCCTCCCCCCCTCCCCCCCTACTTTTCACCATGGACGAATGTGGGTGGTTTGTGAAGTTACAAAACCTCACACCGAAGCTTTCATTGCCGCGGTGTATTAGCTGATTAAAAAGTACAGTTACACATGTTTAGTTGGAAGTGAGTAGGAGTAAACATGATGAAAGGCTCATGTACGCAGCTGAATCGCGGAATCTAATCAGTACTGCTTTCTGGCGCTTCATTGATTTTTCTAGGAGGCCCACGTTGGGGGAAATGTCTAAATGGATCTCAGTGTGCCTAATGCAGTTTCCGACCAAGGTTGGGTAAACTTCTGGGTTTTATATGCCAAGGCTTTTTTTAACCTTCTCAGTTGAGTCATTAAATTTGGAGTAGGATGCCCCTTTTGAAAACAATAATTTCTTTATGATATAGTATTTTGCATACACATCAGTAGTTTTCCCTCCCACCCTGGGTTGATCAGAAGTGACGCTATCATGTTATGTCCAAATCCAGCTGCTGTAAAGGATGTTGGTTATTGTCCCCTTGCTGACTTAAACACCAGTCTCTTTTCCTACAATCCCCCTCGTACCTTGGCCAGCTCCCTCCCACTTAGGGTTTAGAGGTTCAACCAGTGGTGACGCCGCATCCGTCTACCCCCCACATCCCCATCATTATTTTCTTTCCACGTCCTTGCAGAATGGGAGCATTTGTGTCAAGTTTTCTCCCTCAATCAAATGTGGGTGACTGGCTCTTACAATGGGAACACTGTAGGCTCGGTTCCCAGCAGAGAACTCAGTAGTTCCTCCTGCTGAAAGAGGGAGAGATCTGGATGGGAAGGCTGGCTGATACGTGTGATTCGTTGCTCCCCTGGCTTGGCCTGCTGAATAGTGCAGTGTCTTTCGTGAGAAAGCCGGGCTGTTTAGCTATTCTGGTGGTCTGGTGCATTACAGGTCTGTTGCACTAGTCTAAGACCCTTGCATCTTCTCATCCTTGAGCCCTGAAAATTGAGCCATGAGCCATGAGTCATGACTTTTTGGAATATTTTCCTAAATCTTTATTTCATCCCGCTTTCACAGCAAGCTTTTGTTGAGTTGTAGTGAGAAAAATCTTTTTAAGGGTTGGGACTTTGAGGCTTTGGCACATCAGGGGAACAGCTAGGGAGTACTATAAATACTTATCTGAGAGCTGTGTGTGCAAGGGCTGGCTGATACGTATGATTCGTTCCTCCCCTGGCTTGGCCTGCTGAATAGTGCAGTGTCTTTCGTGAGAAAGCCGGGCTGTTTCGCTATTCTGGTGGTCTGGTGCATTACAGGTCTGTTGCACTAGTCTAAGACCCTTGCATCTTCTCATCCTTGAGCCCTGAAAATTGAGCCACGAGTCATGACTTTTTGGAATATTTTCCTAAATCTTTATTTCATCCCGCTTTCACAGCAAGCTTTTGTTGAGTTGTAGTGAGAAAAATCTTTTTAAGGGTTGGGACTTTGAGGCTTTGGCACATCAGGGGAACAGCTAGGGAGTACTATAAATACTTATCTGAGAGCTGTGTGTGCAAGCCAGCCATGTGACCAGCATTTCTGCACATCTGAAATTCCAGGCTGTGTCCACTGGTTCCTGTAAGACCGTGGCAGAGATCAATGAATGCTCTCAGAATAACAGATATTTGGGCCAGGTCTCACCGTACACCTGGTTACTGCTCTGTAACTCAGACAGTCTGGTATCCCATCCCATTGTGAAAATTGGTTTTGAAGAGAAGGAACAATGGTTCATCCCTTTACCATGCTTCCTGTGAAAGCCTGCCGATGCCAAGTCAAAAGCTTCAGCACAAAAGAAGCATGCATGATAACATTTTACAACTTCTCTATAAACTCTTGCCAAGTCTATGACATATCTTATAACTGTTATGTTGGTTAAATGTGAGCAGACTTGGTGACATCAGCTGAAAAGGAAAGTTATTTCAGAGGTGGTGCAAGTAATTGCAATGAATTCTGTGCAGAAATACGGAAATGTGCATATAAGTAAACGGGATCAGTTTTGATGTCATGTTGACTTATGGCGCTTTTCCACTGCGTGGTACGACTCTGCTCGGCATGGCTCAGTACGGCACAGCTCGGCACGGTTTGCGTTAACACTGCAGTTCAGTACCGCTTTAGAGTGGGCGGGATTATTCACATGTCGTTATAGTTGCGCTGCCTCTACTACCATGACTCCTAAAAAAAACTTTTTCATTCCGCGTTGCCCTATCAAGCTCTCGCTGGATCCGCTCCTCTGCTATCAACGAGAGGAACGTCTGTTCTTCCACAACGGACAACAAAACTTTTTGGTTGTCAAAAAAAAGGTGCGCTTGTTCAAAACGGTTGCGTTCGATCCTTCGCTGGCTGTGCTGATTTAAATCTAACGGTTCTTTTGTGTTTGTGTCGCAAGTTCAGTGACACAGGTAGTGATGATTCTCTCCGGCCAATCCATGATCAGCAGAGTTTACACGTCACATTTTGGTAACGGTACGGTTCACTTGGAACCCCACCGAGGTGGTACTAAAAAAAGTACCATGTACTGTACCCAGTGGAAAACCCCCAAAAAGTGAACCGTACCGAGCCATACCGTGCCGTACCATGCAGTGGAAAAGCGCCATTAGAGGCAAGTACAGCTGACCCTCAGCAGCAGTGGAGGAAACCCGGCTCCTGTTACTTTATTTAGTAGGGTAATAGAGCTCTCGTGCTCAGTTTACCTCAGCTCAGAAGACCGTCTGGTTCTGATGGTGTGAGATGTGTTTTAAGGTACATGTGTGGGGGAGGGATAGTGTGAGAGGAGGGCTTGTGAGAAAATAATCCAATTAGTCAAGACACTACAGCGATGGTGTTATTTATTCGACCGACTCTTTATCACACCTCCGGTGTCACTGTGTCAGTTTACACTACAAAGAATGAGCTGGTCACACGTTGTACAGCGTTCCTTTTCACTCTTCTGTATTTGACGCTAGTCAGTGTTCAAAGGCTACGTCTGGCTTTGGGAATGTCTGGAATGAGTTTAGAGTGTGTCAGGGTAACCTCAAGAATTTCTTGGCATACTATCCTTGACCTCATGAATGGTTTAAAAATAGCTTCCTTGAGCCCTTATAGTGGCACACAGCATATTTTAGTTTAGCAAGAAGAAGAAACAAAAACAATTGATTTTACCTAATTGTAGACTTCTTAATGGCCTGTCTTGATAGTGAGACTTGATTTTGATGTTTATGTCTGAAAGGGTTGTATGTGCACAAGGCATGTGGGGTGGATAAATGAATGAAATGTCTTTTTCGCCTGAGGCTGCATTATATCATTGGTGCTTTGACCACCAAGCTAACACCTTTTTGTTGGCATGGAGTCTTTAAACCTAGAGGGATACAGCTCTGCAAACTCTGATTTGTAATCGGCATTCCCTGTAAACAGATTCCGATCAGCACCTTTAGTGCTGCTTTTCTGGCCACTTGGAGATAAGACCAATGTTTGGAGTCCAGTTCCAGTTCCAATTCCAAACACTTTTGTGAGCATTCTGCTTCTCTGTTTCGCTTATATCTGGTCAGCGACTTATTGGGACCTTGAAACATGAGTTATCCCAATCAACATATTGCCAGAACAGAACAGGAAAAAAACCCAGGGACTTAGAGGTCTGGTGGGGACGAGGAGGAAATGTGTGATTTAGGGAAATTAGAGTTGGATGAGTAGCCAAAGTCCACCCTTCGGGAGTCATGCATGGTGTGGATGCAAGCCAACGGTAAAGACTGTATGAAAGCTTGTAAATATTCTTCTTGAGTGGACAATAGTAGGAAATAAAAAGGAAGCACGCATGATATTTAGTGTAATGGACTCCTCTGAGACTTTTCCAAGGAATTGTTGAATCGTTTAATGCTGAGGTTGGAAATAGAATCACTTATTTGAAATTACCTGACAAATGCTGCGTATCTTGTTGTCAGATGTACAGTAATGGAGAACTATGATGATTATTTTCAGACAGTTCTTCACATGTGTGAACAGTATTCACAACAGGATACAATCAAGCTGGTAGTCATAAAGGTCTTATCTTAAATGGCCACCCTCAGCCCTTATGATCCTGTTTCTAGTCCTTTGTTGTGATGCAATGTTGCAAGGCCTGCCGGGTAGATCTCCATTTTGAAATCCGCACCATTGCGCACTTACCAAAATGGTGCATCGAGGGTTCGTTGCAGCCACATGGGGGTGCTCATAAGCATCCTTCTTATCATAATGTGACAAGATTATAAGTCCACATAATGCTCCGTTTGAGATGGGGCAAAATTTTTTCCTTATAATCAATTATTTTGTTGCATGTGCGATGTGGTTTGATCATGACATTTACTGGTTATGAGTCATGACTTTGTTTGAAAAACATCTAATAGTTTCAATAAAGCAATAAAGTCCCTGCTCAGTTCATATCTTATGTCAGTACTTGTTAGCAAAAGGGGAAAATGTGTTTCCAGATGTTGAACCTTCTAATTTGTTTCTATGACATCATCAACTGGAGGATGTTTTCCTGTGCATTCAGACACAAACTTTCACTACTGTTTTTTGACTCCTCACAAAGAATGTTTTTATGTCTTCTACAGTGATATGACTCATTAGTATCATAGAAATTACTTGTATGATGTGGTTCGGGGTTTGAGGCTATGACTTCATTACTGCTGGTGTCTCCACTTATAAGGGGAAGTCTGCATGAAGCAGCCAAGTAGACCTCCCGTATGCCGTCCCTGGGTGCCTTAATCCCAGGTTGTGGTGGAGCTTGAGTAAGGGTGACTGGGAGAAAGATATCTGGGTGGACAGAATTATAGAGTTGGGAAAAGGACTGAGGAGCCTGGTCAGGCAGTGGTACTAATTGGACAAAAGCCTGGCAAATCTTGAATGAGGATCTGTGTCATGCCAGCTTCATACTGGTCATGTGCAACTTTAATGACTGAGTAAGCAGAGTGAATTCACCCATGGCCACCTGGAGACAGCGTTCCACTTAATCACAGTAATTGATTTACCCACCCCACAGGAAGAAGTCCCCTGTTATGAGTGAATGTATATTTAAGCCCACACACTGCTTTTACCATGCCAGCTCCACACAGTAGCGGTGCAGTAAGGCAGAGCTGTGGGCTAAACGGTAGGCTTGGGTTCCGTGAAAAGTGAACAGAGGATGTTTGAGCTCAGATGTATTTTAGAACATGCATCCTGTGCATCTTCAGCCAAAGTGTCTGTGGACAGGAGCTTGTCCAAGAAAACTCCTCCATGAGAAAAGCAGCTTTACATATTTCTGGAAATGGGCAAGCTTTGATATGTTTAAACTGGCACTTGAAAGTGGAGAGCAAGTATGAGGTTATGGACAAGCTCTGCTTGGCATTCTCCATAATTCTCTCTCATTCTACATTCATGCATTTGGCAGACGATTTTATCCAAAGCAACTTACATTGCATGTATGGTACATGTCTTATCAGTTCTTGCATTCCCTGGGAATCGAATACATGGCTTTGGCATTGCCAGTGGCATGCTCTACTATTTTAACTACAGGAAGGCAAATTCATTCTTACTCTCTCTTTCCTTCTCTCTCTCTTGTTCTTTCCCCATTCATCCTTGTTCTCCTTTATTTTCTGATAGATTCTCATTTGTTATTCTTCGGTCTCCATTTGTCCTTTCTGCTTTTTACATTTCTGCTCTTTCACATTCTCATTTGTCTTTTAGTTCTCTATTATTCTTCCCTGTTATTGCTTGTACTTCCTTGTTCTCCTTCATTCTACTTTCATGTCTTTTATTTCTTCCATGGCCCCTTGTCAGGTCCAGCCGAAGACCACAAAAGGCTGGGTAAAATGAGAGAGTGGTGAGAACTGAAATGTTTTAAGAGTTCTCATTATTTCTTTGTGTGGTTAACCATTCCCTCAAACCTCACTACTTCTTTTGAATGTCTGCAGATGAGGGGGATTTTGACAGAGGTCTTATAACTGTATAAAGAACAACTTTCACCAAGTTTAATGTTGTCCTGCACCCCTTTTTGAATTGGCTACTCTTTATTTCAGTGGAAGAACATCACAGAACGATATGCATTCAGGTGTCTGTGCATTTGAGAGCGAGGGTAACCCTCAAATTACCATATAGTACCCTTTGTGTCTTGAGGAGATTAAACCGATGAGGTCTGTGAGGACGAACATCATTGCAAACTGGGACAAAATGAGCTAAGAGACAGTAACCGGTTATACAAACACATTAATTGCTACAGTCGTCACCCATTACCGCACAAGGAAGTCTTCTAAGTGTGTAGGCACAGAAACTCTGTATTTTTAAAGCCGGTGTGAGTGTTTGTTAAGGGTGAGTGGATCTAATGCATTGGCACATTGCTCACTCCTCTGAGGACTTCTCTCCCTCCATTAGACACTCACTGGATTGAGGCTTCTAGAGCATCCGCGTTTTACTGATAGAGCCAGATATTTTCTCTAAGGGTTGGTTTAGAGTCTGAGTTGAGGAGGGTTTTTAGCCCAGCGCACAGATTTACTGGGTAAAATGGTTAATATTTAATGGCTGATTGGCAGAATTTGAAATGGCGCTTTTGATGGGTGTCTTCAGGTATGTGTTTGTTTGTGTGAGAGACACTGAGTGTGTGTGTGTGTGTGTGTGTTTGTGTAATGTAGGTCAGTAAGAGCGGCAGTGGTCTGTGCCAGCTCATATCATTTGAGTCCTGTAATCATGCGGCGCTTTTGATGGGTGTCTTCAGGTATGTGTTTGTTTGTGTGAGAGACACTGAGTGTGTGTGTGTGTGTGTGTTTGTGTAATGTAGGTCAGTAAGAGCGGCAGTGGTCTGTGCCAGCTCATATCATTTGAGTCCTGTAATCATGGAGGTATCAGATGCTTCTATAATTCACAGTGCTGCCATTATTCTGATGTAGCCTCATTTCGTCTGGCTGCGCATCACGGACACTGCTGCCTGCATCGGCTTGTCTGGAAGTTCTCACACACACACACACACACACACACACTCATATTCACATGTCTATCCTGGCAGCCTCATGCCAGACCGCGTTTTAATGTGTAAGTGTGTTTGTGCCATTAGGAACGCACCCTGCCCATATCTTTGAGTGTAATCAAAGCGGAGTTTCCAAACAGAAGTAGAGAACATAATTACAGGCTTTCTTTTATCTTAATGGCGTTGTTGCTGTACCTTTTGAACTGGTTTTGTTTCTGTGAGATTCCTAGCAGTTTAGAAGGTGTGGATTGAGTTTCAGAAGGTTTATGTGATCCTGTTTGTGTTCTGAATATTTTCTGACACCTGTCTTGTGAGACACTGATGACAAATTGAGCAAAGGAAAAGTAGTCTTTGATTTTTGTAGTTCCACATTAATAACTGTTTTTATTTTGTGTGTGTGTCCTTGAGTGATGTTGAATCATGTTGAAGCTTTCTATGAAATCATTGCATTATCGGTTACGTAATTTTTTTTAGCAAAGTCTGCAACAAGAGAAACAGAAGCTGACTGTTGGTAACCATTAAAAAGCTAAACCATTACTATTGGCATTAGCATAGTCTTGCAAAGCACCAGCCCTTTTGGAATCAGTAGATTCACAGCATTCTCTGGGGTAAACTTTTGTGTAAACAGCTGAAACCTTCCATGGAGTCATTACATAAACTGTTACATTAGTATAAGCAGAACATCCAATCATTTACAAATTGAATCCACTCAATATCACTTTCTCTCCCAGTCTCTTGTACCTCGGGTCCTTTATAGAGGTCTGTATGAGATACGGCTGTTGTTGATGCAAGTCGATCGAGTATGGAGTGGCACAGGATAGGATGGGGGCGTGTTTGTGCACCTTAATCAGCTGACATTAGCACGACTGTTCCCGCCAGCTCAGCCGGGATATAAAGAATAATCGATGCCAGATTATTTGTGGTGACCTTCCTGGTTTAAGGGACAGAGACAGACTTTAATCCTGTTCGTGTATCGGTGTCATTGATCAGATTTAGCACTAGCGCTAGCACTGACCATAGAGGTGTTTCTTGGTTAGTGTGCGGCGCAGGCCAGCATGCCGAAGAAGTGATTTTGTGGGGAAAAGGTTGCCAGACGCTGTGCAGAATAACAGTGCATCTATTTTAAGAGGCTTTGATTAGGCTGCAGTGACTGTGTGTATTGGAGAAGATGTGTTCTAGCCTGACCTCCTTCTCCCTGTCCTTTATTTTCTCATTTATTATCTTGTATTGTCTCCACTCTACCATTTTAAATGTTTTTGTTAAGACTTATGGTTCTTCCTGAATTCTTAAAAAAACGGCATACTGGTACAAGTGGCTAAGCAACATAGACGCTTCATTAGTTCAGAGGAGATCCCTATTAAATGCATACACGTCTGACTAATGGTTGACTTTTAGAGCTATTGATAACGCGCAACTAATTCTTTAACTGGGCAAATAAACCAACCGTAAATGGCCGCTAACAGAAGCCAGAGACGCTGAACTGGGGGTGAGGAGTTTATATGAATGTATTTCTGAGCCGAACTAACGGTCTTGAGAAAAGTTTATAAAAAAAAACGGCATACTGGTACAAGTGGCTAAGCAACATAGACGCTTCATTAGTTCAGAGGAGATCCCTATTAAATGCATACACGTCTGACTAATGGTTGACTTTTAGAGCTATTGATAACGCGCAACTAATTCTTTAACTGTGCAAATAAACCAACCGTAAATGGCCGCTAACAGAAGCCAGAGACGCTGAACTGGGGTGAGGAGTTTATATGAATGTATTTCTGAGCCGAACTAACGGTCTTGAGAAAAGTTTATATGCATGTTAATGTAGTATTTTAAAGCGCATTGTTGCTTTGTTAAAAGCAGTAACCAAAGAAACACTGTGTCGCTGCTGTTCCATGAGCGCCACCTGCTGTCAGAGAGTGAATCTGCGTCTCATTCAGCCCGTTTGCTGGTTCTGTTTCGTTCAGAGATGTTTTATGTAGCATAATTTCACAAAGATAAGGTCAAGATTGGTCATTCTGTTTTTGCTTCAAATTTTGAAATTATACTATCTAATTTACATGAAAAACTGCTCATGATACATGTAGAAAAATCCTATTGGGTTTTTGTCGAAGAAATGAGGGTGATGCTAGCTTGGAGGTTGGCCTACAAAAATACGTCATCATTGCAGCGCTCTTAAGTGTGAGCACCAAGATGTTCTGTTATATCTTAAACTGTTCCTACTAAAACGGATCCTCCATGAATAACATCTGTGGAGGGCAGCATTTTCTCTTCAGTCGTAAACGGAGGCTCTTTTTTGCACTTGAGCGGAGGTTGCACCAGCTGTCTAACTGCTAATCTTTCTGTAATGTAAATTGACAAGGTACCAGCATGACTCGCTTTGCCGTCTCACGGGGTATTGAATGCTTGTCATATTTCTGCCATTTATTTTTTTTTAGAACTGCATGAGCAAAGCTGGATTATATATAGCCTGGTATACAAATTTCCCCCAAGGCTTTTTTTTACATTTTTTTTATACCGAACTAAAAATATGTGCTTGTATCTACTGTGAGCTCAGTTAGCATACAAAGGGAAGTTATTGTGAAGTTTGGTAGCATTAAAAAAACAAAGTAAATGAAATTGTTTCATGGTCGGGAATAAATCATGAACGAATTTGAATTAAATGCCTCGTAGAGTACAATTAAATGCGGCTCCAACTTATGAGTGCTACTGGTTGTGATTTGCTTGATAGGGTACAAACATCTTTAATTGTAGATAAACATTGCATTTAATCTAGAACAATGGTCTTTGTCCAATCCTATCCTAAAACACAGAGATGTTACTCATCTGTAGGCTGATTTGGCTATATGTGTAAGAACTGGGGTGCAATCACACACCAGCCATTACATACAAACTCAACACACATTATTCACCTCGTCTTTTTATTTCAGACCTGTTTATTTCTAAAGTAGACTCCTCTTAATGACCAAGAGGTTTGTATAGGCCGTCATGTACCCAACACACAGGGAGCAGACCTTGTATGATTTCAGCTGACAGGTGCTGGCCTCATCCACAGCGTTTGGCTTCGACTGCATTCATGAATTAACGTGTAACGTCACACCGAGGCTTTCCAGCGGCTAACGTGTGAATTTAATGGGAATGGCATGTGCTACATTTGTTCGTGGTTTACAGTGACGCACAGGCGAGTAATGACGAGGAGTAGTTTTGCTACATCAGTAGTATGCTATACTGGGTTGACAAGATAAAGCGGTAGTACAGCTGCATAACTCAGTGTTTATATGTGTTTGGGGAGGGGTTTTAGGTTTTTATTCGTTATTGTTTTAAGTGCCAAGTACACTAATACTGAGATAATGGCGGATGTAAATGCTACAATTTCAAGTTTAAATATCCAGTTCTTAACAATGGGATAGTTCAAAACATTAAATAATCATTCAGTTTTAGGTACTGAGATATTCGGAACAGTGTAAATGGGACACTTTCAAATCATTAAATAGCTATTGAATAACAAAGTGCAGTAAATGGTACAAATGTAAACAAAATTGCTCTACAAACCACTGTTTATAATCACGATATACAATACAATGTGTTAAGAAATACCAGTTTGAAATATCAGTGTCAACATCACATTCAAGTTGCAAATAGCCGTGTCCAATCTTATATTAAAAATGAGGTGAATACAAAAACTGTATCTCTCCATTTATAGATTACTACTGTAGAAATGTGTATTGCTCCTTTTTGTTTGATCATCATGACCAGCCCAACGTAGCAACATTGGGTTAACCAATAACATGAGTTTGGGACGGGACTATCTGTTTGTCCAACCAATACCAGGAAACGTTTGAGACTGTTGTTCATTTATTTTTACTTCCTTTTGGACTTTATTAGGTATTTATTTTGCATATTATTTTGCATACTGCACACTTTCCCAGTTTCCCTTGACATTGAGCCTGTGCCTGGACTGGTTTGGCAGGTTGTTTACATACTGCCATGTTATCAGATGGTCTCTCTTATGCAAGATCAACTCTGCTCACTCAAAACTACACAAATGTAGGTATCAGGAAATGATGCACATGATCTTTGCACGTATACGTATTATGGTTCAATGCTTTGGATTATGTGTACTAACTGCTAGGTTACAGTCTCGAAATTCCTGTTTTATTTGGTCTCTTCTCAGTCACCTAGATACCTGATGTGTTTTAACCGGGTTTGAGATTCCGTTTGAGATCCTGCTGTCAGAATTTGGAAAGATCTTTTCCACTGGTTTTAAATTAAAAGCAGAGGAATCCGCAGCAGAATGGAGCATGTGGCGGCAGAGACGTGGCTCAGCACTTTGAAGTCCTGTCAGCTCTGCAGGGTCTACTTCGTTTCGGTCTTGCCAAGAGAACAAACAGAAAGTGGTTTCTCTGAAAGTGATTTTATTTTATTTGTATTTTTAAATTTTTTTTCCCTTTACTACATGATTTACTGCATGTTTCATGTTTACATGCAGTTTGCGTGTTCTTTTTTTGTAGTTAAATTAATATTTGCGGTATATTGCACTATTCAGTACCATTCATTTACAATTACAGCCCAGTCTTTAAAATAAACATTCTCATTGGCTTAAAAGACTCAAAACCCAGGCGTGATGTGGACGCGTGACTCTAGTCCAGATATTGGCGGCCTCATTTTCCTTTTGAACTCTTGAACACTGCAGGCTTCCAGCCCTCCCCATTGTGAAAAAGATGGCAGCCATCCGTGACACCTGCGAGCGAGTGGAAAGCACACTGGTACAGCTGTGGACTGCTTATCCTGTTACTAGCTTTGCCCTGCTGCCAACAGCCACTGCTGTGGAATAATGCCAGTGTGCAACTGAGAGAAAGGGATGCACAGAGAAGGGTCTTTGAGAAGGAGAACGAAATAGTTTTTGCCTTGTCAGAAAAACTAATTTCCAATGATGGTTTAGCAGCTACTCTTTAAAGCACACATGCATTTGTGTAAGCATTGTTTAAATGTGGAATATTTAAGCTCTGACACCAATCATCATTCAACGTTCAGCTCCAGATAAGAGGGGTCAGAGGTCACTTGAGCTAGAATGACACAGAAAGAGTCTCTTTTTACACCCTTGAGGAAGGAGATGGGGGGTGAAAAACAATAGATAAAAATGAAATGAATGATGAGGTCCGGCCATTCTGGTCATTGTCGACCATATCACTCTATTTTGTATTCACTGGTTCTTTCCGGCCCATGTTGGAAAGGATGTTGTTTGGTAGGGCTTTTCTCCAGAAGAACCTCAGACAGAGGAAGTCAAGGTCTGCACCGCCAGTCATTCATAACCATCAGAACATGGCATCACTGTTCTGTTCATTTATTGATGCACTGAATGAGAGCTCTGTCCAAAAAAAGTAAACTTCTTGAATTAGAAGTGTTTGCTAGGGCAAGCATCATTATTATTATTTCTCATATGAAAAATCAGCAAACAGACCTGAGTGATGCCTCAAATCATACAACTCGCTAAGAAGAAGTATTGCTATTCTTGTGGGGAAAAAGTGTACTTAATGGTATTATATGCGAGTTATATGTGAACCTGTAGTGTACTTCAAACATTAAACATATTTGAAATGGTGTAATATTTCAAATATTAGAAATATTATTAAAAGCACTTCAAATATTAAAATATAATGTAAAGATAATGTTAATCAAATAAAAGGGAACTTAAGCATGTACTGAATTGCAACATTATTACATAGAAGTTTCAATAGAAATGAGATTACAATATAATTTAGTATCATAAATGCTTGTCAGTATATTTGGCAGTACACTTTAAACATATTTCAAAGACAACAGAATTATGAAATTACATATAAAGATTTACTTAATTGGGTCCTGTAAGCACTCTAAAGCACTCCGCTAATTGTTTATTATACATGTAAACCATAATGCATTTTAAGTTAATTGCAATTAGCATGCAGTTAATTGTTCAAAAACATTACATTCAGTTCACACTTAAGTATATATTTTTAAAGTATATTATTGATGTACTCTTTTTAAAAGTAAGAACACATTTTGGCAGCACATCATCAATAACTTTGCCTGTTGTTCTTAAGTGAAACCTGAATTTCTTTCAGTACAGTTATTTCTTAATGTTACCAGGGAAGGGGCTGACAGAATCTGAGTCAGGCCTGACTTGCCTTTGCACGCTGGTATTAATTAAGCACAGGTTTTTTTTTTTTTCTTCTAAAGGTGAGTGTAATAACTCTTGTCAGGGGGCTTCGGCACGATTCAAACTCAGTGTTATAGTAATTGGTTTAGTAGTATATCAGAGAGGACCAAGCGACGTGTGTGCATCATATGCTAATCACAAATTTGCACCACATTTTTCTCACTGTAGTTGTTTCTCAAAAGGTGCTGATTTCCCCCTCACCGAATACTTAGTTCAAGTTGACACCTGCAGCACTGGTGATCACACCCTCTGCTGGGACTGTTTGCTCCTCTTCACTTTACTTCAACAAATACAAATCCCGTCATGATTATTGGAAAGCAGCACTGTGACTTTTTTGGACATTTTGAAGGCTGAATGTGACCACGTAATATGTTGGATAAATGTTGCGGGGGAAGTCTATAGATTAAAGGGCTGAGAGGGGTCACCTTTCCAAACCTTTCATTATTCCCAAAGTCCATCCTTTTGGGATGTATGGGGGATTGTGGGACCCTAAAGAGATTCTTTATTTCATTTTCTTTTCTTTCTTTCTTTCTTCATGAAATCCACACCACTTTGTCATGCAAAGGCTCTTTTCTTTAGCGGGGGATAAAGAGAGGGCCGCGGGGGGTGAGTTCAGCCTGGAGGAGAGGGGCAAATTCACCCACTCCTCATAATCAATCTTGATTGACAGGCCCTTTGAGCACTGGAGCTTAGCTATTCGCCACAAGCTGTCTGGTGGGCGTGACCTCTAACACCAGGACCACCTGGCTGACCTGACCCCTCACACCCACACATGGACACCCCAACACGAGCGTGACTGCTACTTCCTCTCTGCTTAATCACGCTTTGTTTGCAACACACATTTGCTTAAGTAAATGTACAGGTCGTTAAATAGGTTTCCAGTGAATTAATAAACAGGAAACATTCAGTGTTAAAACATGCATGCTGTAAAAGTCAACATGAAATGATAATGGACCCTATTATTTTTGTACATAATTTGTCAGTTTACATAAAAAATGTGATAATAATAATAATAATAATATAATTATTTAATTATTTTATAATAATGATGTAATAATAACAACATTAATTACACCTTTTATTATTATTATTGTTGTTAATGTTATTATCTTCAATAATACTAGTTGTAGTAATAGCAACAGTAGTAGTAGTACTGAAGTAATAATAATAGCCGTAGTACTGATAATATTAGTAATACTGTATTGATAGTAATGTGCAGTTATTGTTTTTAATAATAATATAACATGTTGTTGTTGTTGTTATTACTCATGAATTACTACAACAACAACAACAATAATAATAATAATTATTATTATGGATAATAAAACTGGTAATAATAATAATAATAATACTTTGTTGTTGCTGTTGATTTAAATATATTATACATATATAATAATAATAACAATAATATTATTTAAAGGCGCCTTTCAAAACACTCAAAGACCGAATTAGGTGGTAAAGGGTCCTTGGCATGGAAAAGTATTAAAAGAAAAGATTTATACATTGATTTATACAATATTTATATCTGTGATTTCACTCAGAAGATAAATGCAAATATCATTTAATGTATTAGTATGACTTTGGACCAAGTTCATTGAGTTTAAACAGCCACTCAGCGCATTGCGGTAACTACCAGACGTGTGTCAGACTTCACACCCAGCGGGGACAATCCTTTCACTGTCCTTTCCTCATGTGTTCTTCAAATCCTTCCCTCCATGTGCTTCTCCACATAGCGTTATATCTCACAGCCCATGGCATGCTGTGAATTTGTTTTATGTCTTGTAACTGTAATTACTTTGACAATTTAATAGATGAACGAGAAAGCCACAATACTAGAGAGTGGCAGATTTTGTTTTCTATTGGACTGAAATTGGGTTATGTCAGAGAGAATAAAGCCATCTCTTTGGTTTGTGATAATAAAATGGCCACAGCAGCGATATGAAGCACACAGCTGCCACTACATGCCCCCTCTCACCCAGTACAACCCTTTATATGTTTGCGTGTTTCTATCGTAAAATTACTCATTTGCTCCATTCAGTCATATTGGGCCTTCGGATCAATGTTCGGATCAATAATGTTTTTGGTTTGTTCCTGTCTGGTATGTTTGATGTCAACTTTATTAATAGTCATGAAGTCACTAGTTGCCCATGACTTATTTGTAAAAGTTATATTGTATATTTTGTAAATTATTAATTGTAAAGTTGCCTTAAGCTGTATAGCTTTATATTTTTAATAGTTTAAATAAGAGAAAGTAGTATTTTGTTTTGTATATTTTATGGTTTTTGTCTTTGTTTGTTTTAGTTTGTTTTGTTAGTCTTTAGTTTTGTTATGTTTGCTTTTGCTTTTGTTTATTGGGTTTGTGTGCTTTTTTATTTGTTTTGCTTTGCTTTGTTTAGTGTTGTATTTCTTTTGGTATTGTGCTGTTTTGTGCTGTTTTTTTTTTGTTTGTTTTAATTTATAAATGTATGTATTTTTGTGTTTTTTTCCCCCATCACATATCACCAGGGCAGTGAGAGAGAAATTATGAGAAAAGAGGGGCAACAAGATTGGGAAAGTGTTGCTATCTGGATTCAATCTAACTGTTATGCCAACATGAGCACCACAGCTCAGTGTAGAAGAGAATGTGTGCTTACAGCTGAGTTATTCAAGACTGGTTTTATTGTGTATTCAGTCTTGCCTCATATTGTTTTTATTAAGAAAGATTGTTGCCCATTTGCTAATGGTTTGTGTGTGTGTTTAGTGGTCGACATATGTTTACCTCGACCCCTGTTGCTCTCAATTAATGCTGGCCCATATGTATCCAGGGTGAATAATAGAAGCTGCTAGCATGTGTGTTAGTCAGGAAATGCTTCACATCTGTGTGTGTGTGTGTGTGTGTGTGTGTGGGGTGGGGGGGGGGGGCGCCAGGACACTCCTCGGGGTCGGGCTGGCGCTTTTTCGGAACATAACCGTTTAACCCGCTGCTTACTGAGTGAGTTATTCAATGACACTGGAGTCCTGAGCTGTAAACACTTCTGTGGCAGCTGTAACTATCACATAAAGCAGACTCATTTGCATTTAAAAATAGAGGTCATGCAGTGTAGATGTTCCTGAGCTAATTATTGGTAAGGCTAATCAAGTAATTAGCATGTCAGTGAGGTAATATTTGTGTAAGGTGTTCATCGTATGTTTACTGCAGGATAATAATCGTTCTTTGCCTGGCACACTGACAACAATGTCAGCATTACTGTTAAACCAATATGCAGAGCAGGATGGATGATGATGACTGATTAAATGCCTGTATATCGTGTATTTTAAGTAAGATGAAAATAATATTGGAAAAATATAATTTCTGAAATTAATTGTAAATTGAATCTACCTTTTGTATTATGTTATATATTATATGTATTATGTAACTGTATAGTAATAGCAGTAATATTTTAGTTACATATACTTTACAAATTAATGGGACTTCATTTCATTATTTATTTATTTTAATTTATTTAAATAATTTTTTGCATTCATATTTATTTTAACATTCGCTTAACATAATTTATTATTATTAAAACTGTCATGGATGTAATGTGGCATAAACAGTATAGCTGATTCTCTAATGACTGACACATTCACTGTTGTTTTATGTGATGTGTGTGTGTGTGTGTGTGTGTGTATATATATATATATATAATATTGTTGTACCACATCAGCCTAACCGATATATCGCTCACGTTTCTCCTTGTCTCCTGTGTGTTTGCTGCATGTCTCGAAGGTGTAATGTTTCCTCCATAAACAGAAGGGTGTTTTAGGTGCCTCAGACGCCGGGCCGACTTGCCCTCTTCTTTGTCTTGTGATTGACATGTGGCCCGGTGTGATGCAGCGTGCCAGGCATGTAGGTAATGAAGCGAGGAAACGCTCCTGAAGGGAGCGCTTGTTACTCCCTGACAGTTAAAGCACCACTCGCTCTGCCAAGGTGTCCAAATAACAGAGCTGATGTATATTTATGAAGCTTGTTAGAGGTGGAGTGAGAGAGAAAATGGAGGAAAGAGAGAGGAAGAGTCTGTTCAGAGAGAAGGTTGGCATAATGTTTCTCTAGGGTTGGGCTGGATTTGCTTAGTGCATCTTTAATGTTTATGGTTGAGCAAATAGACCTGGTGCTGTTTGTGACCCTATCTGGGAATCTTTTTATTATTATTATTATTATTATTATTATTGTTATTTATTCTTGCGCACAAAGGCAACCTCAAGCTGTTTTTTGTTTTTGTTTTTTTACAATAGACTCTAAATTGAATCATAATATAACGGTATGATTCCCTGTGTCATTCCCCAAAATGTATATATTGGGGATGTATGTGTGTGTATATATAATATACTAATATATATATATACACACACATACATACATACGTACATACATACATATACTAATTTAAATGTAATGTTTAAATTGCAATATGTGATTTTATGGATGTAAATTTACATTGTAATATGCAATTATCTATATCTCTCTATATATAAATGTAAATTTAATTAATAAATTAATTACTAATACATTTTAAAATAAATGCATAAATCAATCATTCAAACAAAAGCATATATAAATATATCAAATATAATTGTATTACTTGATTGATTGATTGATATATTATTTGGTATTTAATTATTTATTCAGCCTTAGAAACAGCTAATTGCCAGTAATATTAACAGCACAATTGTTGATGAATAAAATCAAGTAAAATCTATATTATTCCAGCTGAATATTCAGGTTCACTTCGAAATATGTCTCAATGCTGCTGTGCAAAATGCGTTAAATGCATTAAAAATAGCAGAATCTTCAAAAATAAATAAATACATAATCATCCCTAATGCAAAAAAAGAGTTAAGTTGGTCAAGATAGATTTTTGACTATAGATAGACTACAGATTTTTGACTGGCTGATAATCCAGTCACCTAGGCCAACCAATGACCAAAAATGACCAGTTTGGACTAACTAGAAACCATTTGTCTCTAGCTCCAGTAGTTTTAGCTGGTTTTCCATTGGAGTATTCTCCTTTAAGATCAGTTGAGATCTGTTTTTTGTGTTACAGCGTAAGCTGATGATCTCTGAAGTCAGATGGCTTGTGTCAGTCTGTTAAAGTGCAGTCTCGTGAGTTCATTCAGCCCCCAGCTGTCAAATTTGTCTCCCAGCGCATGAGTCAGGAGTGTGTCCTGGAATAAACACCTCTGTGTGTCTCAGAGAGAGAAATCTGACGAGATCGTGCCAACCTCAGAAGGGCATCCCAGGACGTGGTGCTTTGTTTACCCCGGTTCCATAAAACCCTCACCGAGCGACACCATGGCGTTAGCTAGCTCTCTCAGCGCTGCAGTTGCTGCTTTCTTGCCAATGGTTTGGAAAATATTTACAGCAGCTGTGAGTAGAGGAGCTAATTCTCGCAAGCCTCTCAGCCCCATACAGGGCACACATTGTCCTCGCTCTGTCTGTCTGCAGCTCTTTTCTCTCCTCATTTCAAAATGTTTTTTCTCAAAATTCACCCCAAAACAAATGGCTTACTTAAACACTTTTAGATCTTCAGTCAAAATGCTGAGCATTAATGGCGACAAAACTGAGTTTTCTTTCTCAGATTCTGGTTTGTTTATCAGCAGAGGCAGACAAAGTACTCAACTCTATTACTTGAGTGAAAGTACAGATACCGCTGGTCAAATATTCCTCCATTACAAGTAAAAGTTGTAAAGACAGATTTTTACTTAAGTAAAAGTATAGAAGTACTTGCTTTTAAAAGTACTTAAGTACCAAAAGTAAATTTCCTTTGTCAATGCACTGTTTTATTGTTGTATGTAATACTTGCAATACTTCTGAAGCAACTTACAATATATTAAACCTACTGAATACACTGAATAGCTTGTAGTATCTTTGGAATAAAGAGCTTTTAGAATGTTAAAAAACCTATGGAAGAAAAAATATATATATTTAACACCCCTACCCACCCCCATAAAAGCAGGATGGTAGTGATCTCACACAGCTCTGACAGTGTGTGCACACATCTATGTGTAACCATTCATCCACATTTGAACAGAGTGGACAATGAAATTGCTGTAAATACAGACTGATAAGAAATAAAATAAAAAAAAATCAAACCTGCTTTACAACAGTAACACTGCTTTAACAAAAATGCAAAACAGCAAGACTTATTTGACATCAAAACCAAAATTTAAAAAATGCAGTCTAATCGCTCTCGGAGTACTTTGATGTCACACAAAGAACTGTCTGTGCAGTGCTGCTTCAAGTCCAACACCTGTGTTTTATTAGGAGATGCACAACCGTTCTTCTGTGGCTTTATAGGTAATATTTTCACCTACACGATTTAGCAAAATCAGACAATATTGTGTCTAATTATATATTCCTCAATATTAAATTCTTATCATTGAATTGTTATAAATAAATATCACATTTGCAGCTGGTCAGTGTTCAAAAAATGCTGGGAAATCACTTCATGTAGCCCTACAAGAGTGATTACTGATCAACTGTCTGAAAAAAAAGAAAGTCACATTTTAGAGAAGAAAAAAATCACCCACTGACTTTCAAAGCTGCTACATAGTAACGACTTTCTACTTCGAGGACCTTGATAGAAATGTAGTGGAGTGAAAAGTACAATATTTGTCTTTCAAATGTAGTGAAGTTAAAGTCATAAGTTTCCAGAAAAAATAATACTCAAGTAAAGTACCGAAACTCAAAAAGTGTATTTAAGTACAATACTTAAGTAAATGTACTTAGTTACTGTCCGCCTCTGTTTATCAGATAACATTGTTTAAAACATTGTTTCCAGTCGTGCCCCTGAAGTATAAGTTTTGACTTCAGATTTGTCTGCTGGCACACTGTGACCTACGGAGGTTGATGTCAGCAGCGCCACAGCAGAGAAAATTGCTTTACTTAAGTTTTGTTGTGCTTGCTGTCTGAATTAAGTGGGATGAGATCAATTAAAACATGCTTGCATCAGCCTAATGAAATTCTTACTGAATTTGGCAGAGCAGCCAATGAATGAACTCATAAGCATCACTCACTTACTAGATATTTGCCAACATATACACATTTATGCATATATACCTATGTGTAATAGTATTGAATAGTGTAATTTCAAATCCACTAGCGTCACCAAACACAACTGAGAGTGGTAGACAAAGTCTGTTAACTATATAACTTAAATACATAATTATTATCAGGAATTAAATAAATAAATAGTCATTCCACGTTAAGCCTAAGTCACTGTGTCATTTTTCTTTGTGACCAATCCACATCTAACATATCTCACAGTCTCACATATGATGCTGAAGTGTTATTTTAGTAGCCTATGATATATATGTATATATATATATATAATATTATAGTAATTAAAGGGACAGTTCACCCAAAAATTAGTTTCTTTCTTCTGTTGAACACAAAAGGAGATATTTTGAAGAATGTTCGTAACCAAACGGGTGATGGTAGCCATTGACTTGTATAGTAGTTGTTGTTGTTTTTTCCCCCAATGGCTGCCGTCAACTGTTTGGTTACACATTTATATTAAAATTATATTATGTTGTTTTTTTTCAGTTGCCAAGGTAACTTCCCTTTCTGTTTCAGTCTTTCCATCTAATATTTTTATTCCAGCTTTATTTCAGTTAAGGGAAACTACTACTATTTCTACTAGCTTCTGTTTGTTAACAATAACGACTGGCTGATACAGTGACCTTTGCTTTGCCATGAATACAGAAGAGAAAAACAGCGTTAGATGTATATAAAACTGTCAAAAGTATATTTTTTATTATAAACACCACTTGCAAACCTAGGTCTAAAAATAGTGCAAAATGCAGTTAGAAAATGCCCCTCTACAAGAGCTTCAACTAGAGTTACCAGACATCTTGAGAATGTTGATTTGCAGTGGCGTGTTCTTGGATCTTGCTGACACTTGTTGACAGAGAGATCTTTTACAATTGTCTTAAGTTGTCATTGATGTTAAAAAGTGAATCCCCCAGTATTTTAGCACTGAACTGTGTCAGAATCAACCGATAATTCGGTAGATTTGCAGAGTTTATGAGCATATTTCATCCACTTTATGACTGTGGTTTATAGACTGAAATAAAGGTCCAGTTCTTTTGTTATTACTCTGTAAATGGGATTGAGATATTTTAGCAGAGACTTTTCTTTTGACTGCCTGAGTCAGATTTGGCCAGTGTCAGCAGAAACCTGCTTTACCGTCACCTCACGTCCTCCACACACGCGCACGCACATACACACACACAGACAGACAGTGCTTCTGGCACTCCTCCAGTTGGCAGGCGCTGGTACTGAGGTAACAAGCTAACTTTGGTCAGTTATACCAGAGTCACAAAGAGCAAATGAGGGGATGAATGGAGATACTGAGAGGAGCAGAGGTCAGGGCCATGGAGAAGTGCATGTAAGACATGTTCCTCTGAGCACGACACTCGCTTATCTAGGGGGGGGAAAGTCATTTGGAGGACAGGTAAAATGTCATTTTAAAGCAAAATTTTCACACTGTCCAATATTTTCTTGGTGAATTTATTTGAGTGAGAGCTTTATTTTGCTGTATTTGTTTAATATTTTAACATTTTGAATGTATTTAGCATCAGTGTCTCTTATTAGTGGGGAAGAAAAAAATCTGCCTTTTAAGCCACTTCAGAGCAAGTGTTGTGTATATATATTTAGAAGATAATATAATTTTATTTAAGGATATTAATACTTTTGTTCAGCAAGGATGCATTAATTTGATCAAAAGTCACAATAAATATATTTTAATGTTACAAAATATTTATATATTTAAAAAAAAATGTTTCCTCCCTACTGTGATGCAGTCAGCAACATCAGAGTCCCAAACCAATTCACCACATAGAGATTGGTGTGATGAAGGCCTATGGCACAGCATGCACAATACATTTGTTTCTGTGTTTGCATTCATGGCACATCTTTCATGTTGAGTGTTAGATGATTGCATAGTAAATACCTAAATATCATGTCACTGTTAGGAGTGAGAGAACAGTACCTGTATCTGCTGTAGTGAAACCATTCCACATACTTTGAGGAAAAATGTGCAGATGTTTTGTTCCAGATTCAGTTGTGTTTTTTTTTTTTGTCTTGTATGTGTACAAAGATCTCATAAACAACCTTAAGCTCTCATTTAACCGATAGCGCTCCATCTGCACGTCATCCACTTAAGCTGAACATCCTCTGCTGTGCGTGCCATTTGTTGGCTGCACTTAGCCTGACATACGCTGTCCAGCACGACCGTATTGATTGTGCATGATATGGATTGCTTTTTGAGCGCTCCGAGTCCCGCGGGTGGCTGAATTGACTGTTGTTCCTTTTTCTGTAGGCCTTGTCTTTTCTGTAGCTTTTGAAGACCCAGTGAAGACTGTGGTCTCAAGAACATGATATATTCCTGATTAGCATGCAATTTAAATTGTTTTGTGGAGGATTTAGAATTCTGAGAATAATAAACTTTGTGAGTGAAGGAGTGTTTTAACAGCTGACTTTTGCTAAGCAGTAATGAGCGTGCTTGTGTTTACTTGTGCTGACTTCTTCTCTGTAGTTACCCTGATGTTAGCAAAACCATGTGTTTCCTTGCACAGATTCCCCAAACCCTCCGCCGCCAGCTTAAACTCTTACAAATGACTCAGAGAAACTCATGTTTGTCTGTGTGTGTTTTAGCATTAAGAGCTTCCGCTAGCTCTACACGTGATCTTTAGAGGCCCAAACTGAAAAAGGCGTTCTAGGATATATGAAGGGAGATTATAGTTGACAGCTCTGGAAGCTGCAGATGTTGCAAGATCAAACCTGTTTTTGGAATCTTTTGTGGTTCAAGGTGATTGTAGCTGATTTACCCCAGCGTGACCCAGATGCTATACCAGATCAAATCCAGGTCCACCAGCTGGTAATAAGTAGCATTTAGAAGCAGCTAATGAACAAAAATTACCTAATGTTTGTTTTTGCTTTTTTAGGGTGCGTTTTTCAAAGCCTTCTAGCAAAATGTTTGTTTATGTATGTATTTTTTATTTATTTTTGTATTTATTTATTTATGTTATATGTTATGTTGTTTTTATTTTTTTTACAATTACAATTTTGTTTTGTTTTTGCTTAGTCTTCTTTTGTCTTATTTTGTATTTTTAGGGGGCCTTTCAGCCAAATGTTTGAATGGGCCTGATGCTTTTGTCAGTCAATGAAGCTCCGCCTTCAAACCGGTTCACACACTTGAAAATCTGTTTTCCTTCCATCTGTGTGTGTTTGTGTTAGGGTGGGTGGCATGGCTGTTGTGGGTTTGTATACATCTTCCTGTGCCACCCAGGAGAAACAAGAGTTGCATTTCCTCTAAAATCCCTCCGTGCTGATTACACTCTTTGATTTCAACTTTGTTCCTCTCAAACTGCTGCGGCAGTGGAGAAATCTCTGCGTTTATTTATTAAAGGCTTGCACAGGCTGTGGGGCGACCTGTCAGATCCATTAGACAATCGCTCATCAAAAGAAAGAAAGGCAGAATGTGAAGGAGAGGTTTTATAAACTGAGGAAAAATAGTGTTAAAGGGATGGAGAGGTGGGGGTCTGGGAGTGTTTGGTTGCGGTGTGGTGCTGTAAACGTGTTTAGCAGAGCTGCATTAAGACTTCACACAGTTCCGGCAGGAACTCTCCAGTTTCATAAGGCTGATCTCTGCACCAACTCCACAGGGCGTTTTCTCCACAAATGTCATCACACACACACACACACACACACGCACACGCACGCAGAGTCAGACAGACTTTAACGTCCTCCGGTGACCACTTGAGGACACAACTTTGTGTGTGTGTGTGTGTTTGGATTACTTGGTTGATTGACTGTTTGCTAAGCCCTACCTTAACATTGTGACCAAACCTTAGCAATAACAGCTACATTTGCTCCAAAGTAAATTAATGTGATGCCATTTAGTTTATTTATTGACGCTAGCCACAGTAGTGTCGATAGTGAATACATGAATGCTTTGTAAAAACATTACATTAATGTTCTATGGAAACGTATGTGTGCTATGAGTAATCTTTTGCTTTTAAAGAATTGAGGTGTGTGTGTGTGTGTTAGTCGGTGAAAGCTACACTATAATCTCCTCTCATTCTGCTGGTGTTGAGTGCATTGATCCAGTAAGACTGTGAGCTCTAAAATCTCTCCTGCTTTACCATGTCTAATGTGTGGGGTTTCCTCCTAGTCACACGCCACTTCCTTTTTCAACATCACTCACACACTTTGCTCATCTGTGTGTGTGTGGTATTCTGCACACTTTAAACACACATGATCAGCTCTTGAACACTCTGTGTGGTTTGTGAGTACATGACCAAACATTAAATCTGCAGAAAGCCATGTCGATTTCAGCAGAAATAGAACAGCCATCATTCACACAAGCATGGGTGACATTTGACTTTTGAGTCAGGGGGGGGCAAGAAAAAAAAATTGTGTATATATATATATATACAGTGGGTACGGAAAGTATTCAGACCCCCTTAAATTTTTCACTCTTTGTTATATTGCAGCCATTTGCTAAAATCATTTAAGTTAAAAAAATTTTCCTCAATGTACATACAGCACCCCATATTGACAGAAAAACACAGAATTGTTGACATTTTTGCAGATTTATTAAAAAAGAAAAACTGAAATATCACATGCTCCTAAGTATTCAGACCCTTTGCTCAGTATTTAGTAGAAGCACCCTTTTGATCTAATACAGCCATGAGTCTTTTTGGGAAAGATGCAACAAGTTTTTCACACCTGGATTTGGGGATCCTCTGCCATGCCTCCTTGCAGATCCTCTCCAGTTCTGTCAGGTTGGATGGTAAAATCCAACACAGTCAAGAATAACTTAAAGAGGTTGCCACCGTTAAGTAAACTGCAAAATAAGTAAGCAGTTATGACTGGCAATACTCTTTTGAGCAACTAGAGTAGAGCTATATATACATGTGGACTAGCTTTGGCTCTTCCTGCTGACTTGGATGGTGATGCTTTCCGTTTGTCAGTTGATGGCCTTTCATTTTTAACCAGAAATGTGCACGCTGCTTTTCGGATGTTCACTGAAGTTTTCCATGTCGTTTCCCCGTGTCACTTGAAATGTTTCCATTTTGAATCGTTGTTACCGAAGGCGAGACATGTGAGGAAAAAATAAACGATCAGTTGTGGAACTATATTCTGTCATAAATTGCAGACCATTCATTGCTGAACTTTCTACCATCCGTTACTGGAAATGAAATAAAATTACTGGGTGATATGTCCTGATCTCAATCAAGTTTGCACACGCTTTTGGTCCGTGAATTAGATTTCGCTCGGGACGCGCGCTGTCTGTGGAGGTTTGGCCAGGACCGGTTCCAGAATTAAATCAACATATTTTATGTTCCGTCCATTGCCAATCACTGCTATTTCAAAAGTGAATCCCACATAAATATGCGGATGGCATTCCCGAAACTTTGCAGGGTGTAGCCTATCTGTCCGAAAAACGCAATTCTGAATGGATTATACCATAGAAAGTGAGCTCCCTTTATCACCAAAAAGCGTCACGCAATCTTACAAAGTTCCGTTATAATCAGTGAAGCTCTCTGAACTGCACAATTAATCTCTTATTTACATCGCGTCTGCACTTAGTCATGAGATGATTCACGACGAGCGTGCAAAACTGCACTTAAAAACTGCGGCGCTTTCAGCAGTGAGTGTGAGTGAATTCTGACCAAACGTTTCTGATTCACCATTGCGTTTAAGAAATCAACAGATATGTCTGTGATTGGTTACATTGCTCAACGCTGCAAAAACATGTTGAGGGTATTTAGCGCTTGACTAAGTGCTCCAATTGCAGCGGGCCGACATCAGGGATTCCATGACTAACATTTGGGGGGGGGGGCAATTTTTTTTAACAAAAGCTAAAATTATTTTTGTTTTCTTTGCGTACAAAAAGTATTCTCGTAGCTTCGTAAAATTACGGCTGAACCCCTGATGTCACAGATTATTTTACCGATCTCCTTGCTACGTTTCTGGCCCTTGATCATGGTAATTACATTGCTGTCTATGGGAGGGTCAGAGAGCTCTCAGAATTAATCAAAAATACCTTAATTTGTATTCCAAAGATGAACGGAGATCTTACGGGTTTATAACGACATGAGGGTGAGTAATTAATGACAGATTTTTTTTATTTTTGGGTGAACTAAACCTTTAACTCAAATATATCAAATTGGTCCCACAAAATAACAGATGTCAGTCTCATATGCTCTGTGGTAAAGTTGAGCAGGAAACTTTTGGTCTGAATTCTGCCCTTATGCTGTCCAAAATGTAAATTTTGTGGGAAAGGTAGAAAAAAAGAAACTGCAGTGTGGTTGGTGTCTTCAAAGACTCAGCTATTTTATTAGATCAAGTTAACCTGGTTTGGGTTCTTCAACCCTTTTGGGAAACTTTGGAGCCGTTTGTACATGCCTGTGTGGAAAACTCATTTGGCTTTGTCCTAATTATAATTACCGTCTTTTCTGAGTAGCTGGTTTGCATTATGTGTGTGTAGGAGAGTGGACTTATGGTCTTGAATTCTCTTTAGTCAAATTATATGACATCACATTTGAGGAGCTTGGTCACAAGGCCACTGTGCTAAGTTGAATGTTACCTCAGACACCAAAATTCCTTCATCAAATAAACAATCATTCGTGTCCAGGTCAGTAAGTCACAGAACTGTTTGATTTGAGAAAGTTCAGGAGGACCACACGCTCTCCGAGCTGATTCAGAGCTCTCCTTCCTGTTTGTGCAGGATGGTTTAATTTTGGTCAGTCCTAATTGCTCATGACTGTTTGGTGTTATCCCTTTTAAACACATGGTCCTTGTATGTGTTTAAAGGGCAGCTAGATGCTTCTTTATGTGTGTGGTCTCCTGCAGGCTGTGACAGATATCAGGCCTGCTCAGACTTACACTGAAGGAGAGTGTTTGGTTAGATTTACCCTGCATTAATATCCTTCAATCAGCCCTCCTATGCTGTTAAGACATTTCATGAACCACAACAGAGAGGTAGATTGATCTAACTCTTTGTTTTTTATACGTCTAGGTAAGCTTGGTTTGGGCCCATAATTTATCATTTAATTAAAAAACCATGTCGTTCCAAACTTGTATCCATGGACCACAAAAACAACATTTTAAATAAATAAATACATTCCCTACGGTGAGAGTCCAGTAGTGACCACTGCTGACTTGTGCTCAAAACTACTGTTGTATAACTTTGAGTGAGGTCATTTGAATGAGATTTGATAGCTTTTCAGTGAATACAAATGAAACATTTCTGTATCTTCAACTTTTATGGAGTCTCTTAACTTGACTGCCATGTGTAGTCGTGTCTGAAACCATAGAACATTATTAAGTGCACTCAAATGCCATAATGCTCCCCAAAATCAAGTGTACAATGATATATAAAACATAGCTAGCCTCTAGAGCAGGGGTGTCAAACTCAATTCCTGGAGGTCCGGAGCCCTGCAGAGTTTTGTTCCAACTCTGCTCCAACACTCATACCACATAGTTTTCAAATAAGTCTGAAGGACTTGATTAGTTGGATCAGGTGTGTTTAATTAGGGTTGAATCTAAACTCTGCAGGGCTCCGGCCCGCCAGGAATTGAGTTTGACACCCCTGCTCTAGAGAATACCAGTAGACCCTCACTGCAGAACAAAGATCCAGGGGGCGGAGTTGGATCCACATCTAGGGGGTGGAGATTGTAGGTTTAGGGGTGGAGATGGGTGAGTTTAGGGATCAGGTGGGGGAGACGGGTAGGTTTAGGTATGTAAGGTGGGAGGAGTTGGATCTGGATCCAACCTCGCCCCCTGGATTTTGTGTTCTGCAATGAGGACTATCTCGAGAATACCCATGTACTGTAGTGTCTAAACTCACTGACTAGTTTCATTTGCTAATTCAGTTGACTAAATTAGTGGACTGAGGTAGGGAACAGTGAATGAGGGTATTTGGAGTGATTTCGGATACAGCCTGGGAGATCTTGATTAGCTGGTTCAGGTGTGTTTAAATAGGTTTGGAACTAAAAGTTGTAGGAAGGTAGCCCTTCAGGAGCAGGATTGGACACCCCTGGCCTATACAATCTTTGATTGTATCTCTCTGGCTGTATTTCTTTCCATCTTGTTTTCCTCTCACATTTTATCTCTCTTGCAATCCTATCTGCCTTTTCAGAGGCCACAGTTGTACAGATCTGTTGTGTTTATTCATCAGCAAAAGCCTGGCCAGCTTCTATCTCTTGTTCGCTAGCAGAAGTGGGACCCCAGTCCAGGGCCATTGTGTGTAGAGTTTTGTTGTTAAAGCCTCTTTTTATTGGGCCAGCTGTAGCTCTGAAGGTGGCCAGCTCTCTCCTATAACCTGCAATTCAGCCTGGCATTTATTCTATTTCTGTATAAACGAAACGCACAGCTCTCTTATAAATCTATTACATTTTGGCTGTTGTTTCTCACTTGACGCCACTGACTGGCGAAAGGCAATTTGTCACTCAAGCATGTCTAGCTTGGTTGTGCCGTCCATCTGAGGACTGCCTGCGGCACATCGCCAGTGACGAGCTGATCAGCGAAGCAGAGACAAACTAATCGTGTTTCTGTCTTGACACACAGACTTGTTTTTGCCACCCTGTGCAGTCACTGCAAGCATACCTACAGGACAGAATGACTTTCAAGGAATCGGGGATATTTAAATTTGAGCAGGTATGAGTACCTTGAGAGTTATTGGGCCTACAGTTCCCTCTTCCCACTTAATCCTCTCGAAAGTTTTGAGTACTGTCCGTGACTCGTATTGAAAGACGTGTTTCTAAAAGTGCCTTTCTCCACTGATGAGCTTTCAAAGGAAGCCATGTCTTCTACCACAATGTGGACGCGTAACAATGAGCAAAGATGCAAGGTTTCAAATTGATTCCCGAGGATCTCGCTCCAGCTAAGCAACTCTTGGTTCCTGTGCATTCTCTCATTGCAATGGGAGTGATCTCGTTTTGTTATTGTCAGATGAAAAGGGGCTAAAGTGGGAGCCCAGGAGAGAAAGTAATACTTTTTAAAAGGACGGACCCTAAGGACCCTTGGCTCTGCAGTGGCCCGTGTTGCGCAGACATTCCAATGCACTGAGGTAGAGGGTGTAATGGGCTGCCTCGTTGGCCTCCCGCACTGGATAACCTATCTCTCTCTCTCGGTCTCTCTCTCTCTGTCGTCCCCTTCATGGCTTTTGCTCAGAGAAAACAAAACAAAAACACTTTCTTGTCATGGCTGACTCTGGCCGTGCTTCGCTCTACAAACCAATCACCTTCAATCAGCTTACGGCAGACTCAGCAATCATAGACGTACGCTCTGTGGTGCTGACCCAAATCTCTGGCAAATACCGCTGTGTGTGCTTGTTTCCTTTCTTCCTCCAGCATCTGGAGGACATGTGTAGAGAGGGGAAGAAGTGCTTTAATATTTTTGCTCTTGAAGGTCATCTCTCCTAGCCTTGTTTTCCCCCTCTCTTGCTTTGACTTTTTCAAGGAATTCGTGTTATAACAAATTTCTTGATGTTAAGAGAAAGATCACGGTTGGCACGTGGCCTACATTCTTTGTTGATGAAATCCAGGACTGTGTGACTATATTTAGCATCGTTCATACGAACAGGCTTCCAGTGCTCTTTTAAAAGAGTCTCTCGTGAGAGTATAGACTGCCTGCCTGCTAATGAATCCATTTGCAGTACATATTCATCTGGGAAAGAAGACGCACAGTATGAACTTCCTACATGCAGATAAAGGAATTTATCTTTTGTTTGCTCATGCTCCTTTCAGTGACGGTGTGATGTACATTCTCTTTACAATCTGATTGACTGAAAATTTTTTGGTAGAAGTAGAAGAAGCTGATGTACTTAATGGGCGCACCACATGGCAGTTTTAGAGTCATTTCATTAAAGTTTTTCTGGAAAATGTTAAGTTGTTTTATTGTGGAAACTAGTGGATGCATGCTTGGTACTTTGTTGTCTTATTGTTACCGTTAAAACGCTAAACCATGATCAGAAAAGGTTAAAACTAGTCAACTTCGCTAATCAACTAGTCAGTCTTTAGAGGCCAACAGACCTTTGCTTCATCCATTGCGGTGTGCGCACATGGTGCAAGATTTAGTCACACTTATGGTCTGCTAATGCTGCTGAACAACCTGTCTGGAGGGGATGTTTGCAAAAAAGATTGCAATAAAAAGGGAAGTTTCTCAGGCTGTACAGGAAATGCATGCTCAATGGTGGTTACAGACAGATGCTCTGTATTCAACTTAGCCTCTGTTGGCTTTCCAAACCTTTCGAAAAGAAACTTTGCATTTAGAGCAAGAAATATCACATGTCTGGTGTCTCATTGACTGGTGGAGATATTGCATCCTCATTGCGTATGCCCTCATTGGAACGCTTTAAGTATGTTAGGAGCCCCAAGTCCCACTTGGGCTATCTATGTTATGGGTGTGTGTATGCATTAGTGTGTGTGAATGAGAGACACTTCTTCTCGCTCTGTCACACACCCATGTGCTCCTGGTGCTCATTAACGAGGCTCCGAGCTCCTTCGGGATGGAGCAGAGGGGGTTTTGGGAGGCAGGGTGAGTGTTCGTACGTGCGCTGCGGGTAAGTGGCGTCTCTTAGCTTGTGCCAGCTATCGGTGTCTCATCACATCTGCGTACCGGTGCTGCCAACCAGCTCTGCCAGTGTATGAATGAGCCTGGAATCATCACGCTAACTGCCAGAAGCAGCTTTCTGATGCTTATCTTTTAAATTTAGTTTGACAAGTTTGTGTATGTGTATGTGTTTGTGCATGTTATCGGCAGATTAGCTTCTTGTATATGATTCTTAAGTCTAAATTGTGCTTCCGTTTTTAAACCAAATGCATTGCCTTTCAAAGTATACTTAATTTGATAGCATTTGTGAATAACGCTTCACACACGTGCACCAGAAAGTTTCATCCCTCTCTAGTTTCTATGCAATTTCTTTCTAGAAGTTATAACTGATTAAACTAGGGTGTTGAGTATATTTTAACACACATTGCATTGTTGCATCATTGTGGCAACCCAGTGTGCAATGGAGTGACCTTCAAATCCTGTTGAATCAGATATGTTCAGTTAGCTAGCTATAAACATGTTGACCGTTTAATTAAACTTAACTTGCTTGCTCAGCAAGATTCTCTTCAAACTGTTGTTCTGACATGGCGGTAGATGAATAGTTAATGAAAACAATTGCAGCCACTGTGGTTATGCTAACAATGTGACACATCCTTGTTTTATATTTACTTATAGACATGAATTGTTTTGACATTTTAGCTTGTGTAACTAGACATGGTTCTCATACTATACTTAAAATGTGCTCCCATACTATCCCGTGTATCCTGTCATGATTTTATTTTTTATTGTAAATCCATAAAACAAATAATGTGTTAATTTCAATTCATCTCTGTTTTTAGCATTCTTGAATGCTAAACTGTCCCTTTTAAAGGTGAAGTGTAAAATTAGCATTACATATGTATTGGCATGGTATAATTACCTCAGAGAAGAGTCTGGTCCGTGATCAGCATGTTTATAACTTGACTCTCAGGGAGAAAAATGCGAATAGGTTGTTTGCCATGTGTTCAGCTATCACAACTGCACAAGTATCTGCTACGCTGACTCCTGGAAGCCTCGTGTCAATTCGCACATCCTTGAGTTACAAAACACAAGTGAAGACTGAATATCTATAGATATCAGAGCCTCCGTAACTTGGCATTTTCATTGGACAACATATTTAACTTGTATTATGTACAAAATGACGCAATTGCACAAGTGAACTCGAACTAAGTTAGGTGGATGGGGCCTAACAACACGCCGAAACATGGCGAATTAAACCAAAGAATTCACAACGTTTTATTATAATCGTGTTCTCATTATAATGTTATATGACAGTCCCAATCATAATCATTATTATTTTTGTTCACTGCTGTATGAGCTGCATGCGCTGAGCTGAAGATGATTACTGGTAAACTGCACTTTATTAACTCTCTATTAACTAAAACAAAAGCATTCAATATTAGATAAATCAGATATATGTGCATAAAATAAGCACAATAGTACAACGTACAATTGCACAAAAGGCCGCAAATGCACAGGCAAACTTAACTGTGACAGTCATGAACAGGATGCACTTTTCTTGTAACAATTAAGCGCTAAAATAATCTCTAACATTATTTTGCAGTAATGTTCTCATTATAATTTTATGTAGCCTATTTGACAGACTTGCCCTGCACATGTTACACTTGAATAAATGAATGATGCATTTATATAGCGCTTTATTGTGTATTGCTGTACACCCAAAGCACTTTACAATCATGGGGTGGGGGGGGGGCACCACCACCACCACCACCACCACCAACGGTGCCAGTACGTTCACCACACACCAGCTACAGGTGGAGAGGAGAGAGGGAGATAGAGCCAATCAAGTGGATGGGGATTATTAGGAAGGCCATGATAGACAAGGGCCAGTGGTGGCAATTTGGCCAGGACACTGGGGTTACACCCCTACTCTTTACAAGAAGTGCCATGGGATTTTTAATGACCACAGAGAGTCAGGACCTTGTTTAACGTCTTTAACGTCTCATCCGAAGGACGGTGGTTTTTGGCAGTATAGTGTCCCCATTAATATACTGGGGCATTAGGACCCACACAGACCACAGGGTGAGCACCCCCTGCTGGCCTCACTAACACCTCTTCCAACAGCAACCTAGTTTTCCCAGGAGGTCTCCCATCCAGGTACTGACCAGGCTCAACCCTGCTTGGCTTCAGTGGGCAAGCAGTCTTGGGCTGCAGGGTGATATGGCTATAATCTTAACTGTATTTTTCTTTTCAAAGTGATTCCAATCATATTTCAAGCAGTTTAAAACCATCATTGCAAACGGTGCGCATCTGAAGTGTCTCTGAAGGAAATAATGCATTTTTTATCAGCTTTAAGATATCGACCAAATTTTCTTATCGGGTTGATAACAGTAAAAATGTACATTTATCGGCCGATACTGATATGGTGGTTGATGCATCCCTAGTAATATGACTGTTCCATTCTTCTGATCGTTGTTTTCATTGCAGGCTAGCGAGCCGAGCTGCGGTCTTACAGCTCTGTTAAGGCCAGCATCCAGCTCAGCATTTTTTCCCTGAGCTGGGTTAGCGCAAGAAGGAAATAACTGTTACGGCTTGCCAGGATTTGAGGGAAGGGAGGACGGAGAGGAGGGTGGAAAGGGAAAAAAGAAAACAAACTTGAAGGCAAAGCGTTCGTGGTCGGCTCCCAGAGTTGAGAGAGAGGAGTGTTTGTTTTTTTCTTTTTCAGACGGGAGAGGTGTGTGCGTGCTGTGAGGAGTAATACTCTATCCAGAGAGCAGCGCTGGCGCGGAGGTGATAGCGAGCGCGGGGTAATTGCTGCCTACCCGGCAGCCTGCTGGATTGTGCTCCTGGGATCCAATGACAGCATCAAGCCTCTGAGCGCTTCAGCCCACCTCGCCGTCTGCGTGGAGCGCTCTACGCGCACTCACATGCTGATATTATTGCCATCTCTTGGCAAAGGACCCCAGCGCGGCGCATTAGAGCAATAATATGTAGTTAATTTTGAAAACTGATGCTTTGTATCGCTTGCTAATTCTGGTGTATGTGAGAACAGCTCTGTGGTTGAGCTGCGGCTTTGCATGCAGGCTATTTTGAGCCGCGCTCTGTCTGTGTGTGCGTGCACGTCTGCAGGTGTGTGTGTGTGTGTGTATCTAACGAGGTGCTCTGGTGGTTTCACACACCACACACCCAATCAGCCGCTGTCAGGCTTCTGCAGCGCATCAGTGCGTAGAGTAGTCTCGAGGAGTGTGTGTGTGTGTGTGTGTTTGTTGACAGACATGTCTGCTGGGAGATCTGATGTTCACCTGACAGTATCAGCCCCCGCACAGGAACTCGCACACGCACACACTCCCACTCCCATGCCTTTTGTTTCCCTAAGCCCCACCTTCTGCTTAACCCTACACTTCTAATTGGGCCTTTCCTCCAGATTTGTCCAGTTTTAGGTCTCAAAATCATTAAATTGACAAAGGTCATGTGTAGAGCAGGAACTTTTACTAACTGTTAGTGATTCTTGAGGAAGCGTTTACTGTTTTAGTAACTTTGTGTTAAGGATTTTAATAATTTTGTAACCTTAAGTATTATACTTTGTGATACGAACATGAATGGTACCTGAAGCCTTGTAGTTCATTGATATGTTTTTTTTTGAGTCCAGAACTAAAAAAAGAAAGAAAACATATTTAGACCTACATTTCCATCCATTTGTATTACACGATTTTAACATAAACTAATATATGTGGTGCGTACATCTTACATAAATTGGTGATAAGAAACCGGTATGGTTTCAGCTCTCAAAAATGTAATGGCATAGTTTATTATTAACTATTTGCATCTATTTGATTTTATTTAAGTAATCATTCAGATTACTATACAATGCAATATTTCTTTATAAACAATCACAATAAAAAAAAAAGGTTGATCAAAATGCTGTACAAAAACAGAAGTAACTACGAGAAATACAAAACACACAACAATAGTAAAACATTGATCAAACCAGTGGTCAATGAATATCGAAGGCCCTAGAGAATAAGTATGTCTTGAAAGACAAATACTTAGAATCAGTATGAATCTATTTATTGTGAAAACAAATACATTAATTTAGTTAAATAGAAAAATAACTTTGTTAAAACATGGCTAGTTGTGGAACAAGCATTATTCATGTATGAAATAGAAACACATTGGGTATATCGATGATAAATATAAACTTAGTTATTGTGTATTTAAAACGCATTCAGTTTATTAGTACTGTTACAAAAATGTACCTGTTTAATTTATGTATGCCTGACTAATATGCATCATGTCAAGTTTATTTGTTTGTTAAAACTGTGTGGTCGAAATGATTGAAAAGTTTATATGCAATTCAAATGCATAACTCTTAAGTTTTTTTTGGTGTTTTTTTTTTTTAGTGCAACTATCTAAACACCATAGCAAACACATAGCAGTGTGCCCTTGGTCCTTCGCAAAGGCTTAGAATCACTGTGAAAACCACCTAGCATTGTGGAGACAAGTTTTGCACAAACACCACTTGCTTTCCAGAACATTAAAAAATTTAGTTTGGTGGCACCAGTTTCTGTTAGAGGTCTTTTTTTTTTTTTTTTTTTTTTTTTTAAAGGGGGTCCTATTATGTTCTTTTACAAAGTCTTAATTTTGTTTTGGGGGTGTACTAGAACATGCGCTCATGCTTGGTGGTTCAAAAAACGCATTATATTTCACATAATTTACATGATCAAAATACCTTTCTCCCCAGCCTGGCACAAACGGCTCGATTAGTTCCGGCTTTGATGAAGGTCCGCCTTCCGAAAAACAAAATGTGTTGTGATCGGTTAGCTGTCCCAGTGCGTTGTGATTGGCGAACAGCTTAGACGGTGTTTCAGCACTGCCACGCCCCTTGCTCCGTCTTTCAACAAAAGCTTTTTGCGAATCCGTCACTGTACTCCCTCGTGTTGTGGAAGCTGTCCTCAGTAAAATGCACAGCACACAATAGCAAATTGGGGTTATAATGCTCAGGAACAGAGTAAAAAAATAAATTGCAACCACTGTTTCCTGACATCATCCGCTTTCGGAAGCCCAAACAAAGACGTTTGGGCACGGAGGTGAAAAAAACAGCGTTTCAGGCTGACGCTACAGCACAGCAGCTCTTCTTCTTCGTTTTCTCTGATGCACTAACTCTGCAACAGCTCTTCTTCTTCGTCGTCTTGTCTGATGCACTCACTCAACCAAGCGTTCTAACCACAACCTCGCCCCTCCCCACCCCCCAACCATTCGAATTTCTGTAGGCGGGAATTATTTTAATGATATTCTAATGAGCCGCTTTGTGATATCACAAAGCCCGGAAACCAACGCTGTAGTCCAAACGAGCCGTTCGTTGTAGTTCTTGAAAAGGGATTTTTTTTTTAAACGAAATATCTCCCTTTGGAGTGGACTTTGAGATTTGTAACTTTCTAGATCTATTTTGTGCCCAAACATACACACTACACACTGACTAAAATTTAAAAAAATGAAAAAGCATAATGGGACCCATTTAAGACATCACGTGCGGAGATCTCTTTCCAGGATTTAGTTTAGTTACAATTAACCAAGGTCAGACTGTTATTTTTGTTGCATTGTCTTCACCTTGACTCTTTCATTCACATCTAGAAGGATTCATTACTTCGTTACTATTTTTGTAGCTATCTAATGATGTGCTTCTCCTTCAGTACAGTAACTGTGAGAAACACAACTCCCACACCACCACAGCACAGGAATGTCTGTAGTTCCCCTCTCGAGACAAGCGCTCTGAGAGAGAGAGGAAGCCGTTATTGTCTGTGTGGGAAATAACATTTTAACTGGCTCTTTGTATGTCAACATAATGTGGTTATTTGCTACCATCAGTGTCTTTAACCTCATCTACAGATGAATCCCACTGATAAATCTTACATACTTACTGTATTTAAACATGTTTATATTTATCTTTTCTTTTTAAATTTAATAATTATGTTTAAGTTGCTTTAGTTTTTGTCTAGTGCACTACTGCTATTTATTAAAAATGGTATAATGAATGAAAATAACAACAAATAACTCCTACTGCACACTTTTGTTATTTGTAGGATGCCTGTGAGAACCTGACCTGTGTGGAAAATTATTCTATAGGTAGATTCAGAATTGTTATCAAGGACTGCTGTCTGGAAAGGAAACTGTATTTTTTGGAAAGGAAGTCTTTGTCTTTGTTCCATTCTTAAAATCTCTCTAAAAGATGATTCAGTTTTTGAAATAGTCCAAGATCAAACAAATCATTGATCCTAAAGTAGAGGGAAAATGAAGTCATCATGAACAATCAACAGCATTTGATATTTGGCAGGGAAGTGTGTGTTTGTGCGCATTAAGTGTGATTTTTGTTATCTCTCTGAAAAGTGCTGTAGATTGATTTTATTTGTTTACTCAAACAGCTGCATTTAAGTTTGTCAGTGTCTTGAGTGCTGATGCGTTCTCTACAATAGTGCTGATCTGTGTTCTCTTTACAGGATGATAATGATGGGATGCCCTGGTCGGAGGAGCGAGTGGTGCAGAAAGTGCTCTATCTCTCGTTGAAGGAGTTCAAGAGCGCTCAAAAGCGCCAGCTCTGTGATGACCTCAGCAATGGAGGAAAAGGGCCTAATGGTAAGACACACGTTCAAAGTTTTTCAGTCTTTTCTTCACCAAGCGTCTAAACGCTCAGGGTAATAGCTTGGTAAACTGTACACAGGCACGTTTTTGTTCAGTTTTTCACCTGCTGGACAAGTCTGTTACTAACACTTTTATATAGGGTGACCATACATCCTTCTTTTTCCTGAACACGTCTTGCTCAGGATTTCTAAATTGCCTAAAATGTCCAGGTTTTGGCTGAAGGTAATGACTGAAAAGTAGTTTGACCAATAGTGTGCCGTGCAGCCATCGTATATAATCGACCAATCGTGGCATGCCAGAAGTTGCGATCTACATAGAACGGTCAAAGCAATACAAATATGTGTATATACAATATATGAGGACCATAGAGAGAAAATCAATAGCAAAACCCAGACATTTTAGGCAATTTAGAAATCCCTGCCAGGACAAAAAAAGGACGTGTGGTTACCCATTTGATATTAAAATCTGTTATTAATGCATGTTTTCCATCATATGAATGAAGCCAGCTTTGATTTAGCTCTTTCTCTTTGAGTACAGTGCAAAGATTGGTTTGATTTGATTTGATCTACTTTTGTTTGGTCAAAGGAAGCTCCTAAGGAAGTTTCCAGTGAGTATATGTGTAAAAGTGATCCAGGTTACTTCAGAGCTTTGGAAGTTGTCTGATAGCTGCGTGTCTGACACTGCAGTTCAACACTCTGGGACTTCACTTCACACGGGCCTCAGAAAGCCAGAGCTTTCACTAAAAAGAGCTCTGTGACTCTACAGGGAACAAAGAACAGGCCTCATATATATGAGTCTGCACAGCCAGACAGAGACGAGGAGGAAAGCCTTCTCTTGATGTGGGCTTATCCATTTTATCACTCAATTTGGAAAAAGAAAGGAAAATAAAAGAAATACAACAGAAGTGAGACTATTGTCTTTCACCAGTTGATAGCTTATGTCAGGGGTGACAGGGCACTTCTCTTTACTTAGAGTAGACTGCATAATTTAATTGATGTGAATGAAACAAGGCTGTGAGAAATAGTCCACTTAGTATGCCATAATGTATTAAAATAACACAAATTCAAAATGCACTTTCTCGCTAACTGTCCGTTACACAAATATTTGAGATCACATAGGTGAAATTGTTGAAAATCCTGTTTCGTGTCACTTTTAAGGTCCTAGCTCACGTCTTATTTTAACAACTAATGTAAATATTTTTGTCTAATGTAAATATTTTTGAAAGACTTTTAGATATATATATTTTTTTACTTTTTCAATGTTTCGTCTGCTAAATGATTGATGTCCACAAACAGGCCTGTAGTCTCTCGCAACCTTGTTTTGTTTGCAAACAAATATCTTCACTACTCTGAACATCAGAGTAGCTGCCATGTGGTCGACTGGTGACAGGTAATCTCGTCCCAGTGACTCTAAAAACAGCAGGAGTTCAAACACAAACCCCTCGCTCCGCATGTAAACATGCAGAGAGACTCAAGCCGAAGGGGTTTCTGTTGACACTACGGCAGGTGGTTAGATATACACTCTTTGAATAAACTTTTAAACTGATAATAAGCTCTTATCACAACAGCCCTTAATCTTGTTTTCTTGTTGTTGTATGTGTTATGTTGCGTTGCTACCTCAAGTAACGCTAATCCCTTTGAACACACGGTGTTTAACGAAGGATGATGATGCATGAAGACTTTGTTCACAGATGCAAATGCTCAACAGACACAAGTGCAGCGTGTTTTGACTCGAAAGGATCAGTGTCCGATTTAGGTTCCGTCTGTACGTTAGCAATCGCTGATGAATTTTACTGTTCAAGAGAAATCAGTCAACAACACAAGATGGGACGAGGTATGGCGTAGGCCTGTCGCAATAATCAAGATATCGACTTACCGCGCAATATATGTACATGACCTCAATCATTTTTGGTGACGCAATATATCGCCCATTATATTTACTTAAAAATGTATGTCACCATGTTTTGTACATTCCACTTGCGCCTGTGTCTTTTGCAGCTTCTCATACATAACGTGGTGTAGTCATAAGGTGCTAGATCAAATTTTAAAAATGCTTCTACAAAAAAAGTTTAATCTGCAGACATGGCCTTGTTTAGGGATTTGTGCCTTTGTGCATACAGACATCTGACTGCTAAGTAGTGATTGTGTTTTTCAGCAATAGTGTGCACCCTTAATTTACAGAGAAAAGAAGGTCAGGGAAAAATCTGTAGATTGAAAAATCTCCATACAAGTTATTTGTGCATTTTTCTTTTTTTCTACTTGTTACTTTGCACTTTTTGTTAGAAAATATTTATTTACCATTTAGTCAGGGTTTTTTAAGGTATCTAATATTTTGATACTTAATTTCCATGATCTAAATATTCTTAAAAATTAAAGGTTTGTTGTCATTTGGAAGTGTGTAGGCCTTCTTGCGTTATTATGCTGTTACATTGTGATTATATATTCAGTGGCATAAAATGGTCTTTAAAATGACAATAATATCTCTTATCGCAATTATTTCTGGGCCAATATATCACACAACAAAAAGTTGTTATCGTGACAGGCCTAGTATGGAGCAAGAGCTGCATAGCATTCACAATTTCTTGTGTTGAAAAATAAAATGTGTTGGTCTGTATACAAACTTTTTTCTGCTCTATCATCATCTTGTTTTTCATTGTGTCAGCTTTTTTTTTCTCCTTTGCTAAACCACTCTCTGTGTATCAAGTCTGTGACTTGTTGGCAACTGTATCTATGGACAGTGTTGTTGTTGTTGTTGTTGTTTGGTTTGGTTTTTGTGTTTTGTTTTGTATGATGCTTTGTTTTCATAATCTCAGACCATCTGAAATGAAGCTCATTACAGTCAATGCACAGATCCTTGAGTAATGGAGAGTCTGAGGGAACCAAACTCCATGTGGCTGCAGATCACTTCTTGGCTGCTCTGCTCCTGATGCCCATCGTTTCCCAGCAGCGCTGGCAGAGCAGACAAAAGGGGACCGTCAGGGGACGTGTTTTAGCTTTTGTGTTCCAAACAATGTGGCACTGGCATCCATTTTGAGGCAGTGTTAAGAGGACAAAAACAGCCTATTTTGGCCAAAGCAACTGCGTCTGCCACCACAGGCCAGACATGCTCTTATTAAAGGGGACGTATGCTTTATGTAACATTTATTTTTGCACAAGAGCCCACTTGCAATATTAGTCAAGCAGTCGTAATTTACTTGACAAGACCAATTTCATAGCAGACTGCTTACATTAAAATGCATGTAGCTATCAGTTGTCACTCTATATTTCCCAATAATATGTCTTAGATGATATTTGAATGCTTAGTTGTATGATCAAAGCTGCAGGGGTCAAAAATGTAATGTAATGCAATGCAATAAAATGATGATTGAGAGGTGAACAAGTAAACATTCCTCAAAAAGCCTGATGATCATATTCGATAGTCATATTTTATCATGAATCTAAAAAGTTATGTTTGGATAACCAAGTAAACCTTCAGTCCCGTTAAATTCCAAGTTGCTTCAGTCCAGAAAATGTTCATCTTGAAACATTAATAACAATATAAAATGTATTCTTACGTTCACTTTTCACTATTCCCAGCAAAAGACATGTGAACTATGACCTGAGCATTTTTAGAATAATACTATAAGGTCTTTTAATTGCTAAAAAAATATAAACTATCAATCAGACAACAAAATGCATGTAAAAGATTGTGTGTACACAGTTTTGATCATGTGGATAATTTAGAGGCCTTGGAAAGTTGCATATCAGTTATAATACAGTTGGATTTATAAAGTAAAGGAAACTAGAGAAGTCTAAGCATATACTGAATGATTGTACATGTCTTAAATGACCAGTCTGTCTTTTTTAAGTTTTTTTTTTTTAAGTCCTCAGTCCAGTTTAGGACCAGGGCAAGGTCAACGGACAGCACAATGACTCCTAATAATGGCATGAAGTGCAATTTTAAGACAAGCAATTTTTGTGTCCATTTGGAGTGTCATAATTCAGTGTAGATGTGTTTTCTCTGAGCATCTGATCTGTGATGGGACACACCTATACCATATTTCTCCATTGGTCCATATTTGAAAGTAACTAATGGGCCACACATCATGACACCACATTGCTCAAGTGACATCTCGCTCTTTGTGGAAACCAGGAGGTGAATGCAGCGAGGTGACGGGCTTAGTTAAACACGCATAAATATGATTAGAGGCCCTGATGGACAGACGGTTGATAAACCGTCACACGCTGTCCCGGTCTGTAGAGAGAGAGAGAGAGAGAAACCTGACATTTGGCTCCGCTAGACTCCGACTGTCTTTCACACAGCCACTCAAGTGAGACCAACATATGTAAAACACGGCGCGGGAAGCGAGCAGCCTGCATTAAGCTGTTTACATCTGATCCCTCTCCACCCACGTCGGCTTGGCTTGGCCGGCTCTCTCGGGTTTTGGCTTCCTGTGTTGTGATGAAGGCAGCGGCTCACGAGCTTGTTTACTCTTGCACTTGAGGAGTCGTTTTAAATTACCAGTTTTGACTATAAGACATGTTGTTTTGCTGCTTTTCTTTTTTGAGTTAAATGGTCCCAGTTTTCCCAAAGACAATGTTTTGTCCCATTAGAATAGACCTCTTAGGACTTCGCTTGGATGCTTTGAAGTCCAGCCATATTGGTCCATATATGAGAGAAGCATTTTTATAGATTTTCATGTATGTGTTGGAAAGCAGCTTTATTGTAGTCTCTTTGTTCTGCAGCTGTTTTTCTGGCCGGTTGGAGATTTGAGGTCCAGCTCTGGGAGTGTTTGAGGATTCTGGATATTCACTCAACGAATGTTACTAAACACAGACATTAAATCAGTTGAGCTGTATAAATGGAGATTTAACTCCGTAATCCTGGATGTTCTGGTGTTAACATCCAGAGCTCTTTAGATGTTGCATTACAGGTTTCCGTGTGTTAAATGCTGTTCACACCGGGTCTAACTCACCGGACTGTCCAGAAACCAGAATAAATATTTATCTTTCTTTGAATGCAAAATATTTAATTAATTCTTTTCACTTTTCTTTGCTAACTTATTTGAGTAACACTTTAGTATAGGGACCAATTCTCACTATTAACTAGTTGCTTATTAGCATGCCTATTATTAACATATTGGCCTGTTTATTGGTACTTATAAAGCACATATTCTGCATGACCATATTCTACATCCCTAATCCTACCCAATACCTAAACTTAACAACTATCTGACTAACTATTAATAAGCAGCCAATTAGGAGTTTATTGAGGCAAAAGTCATGGTTTGTTAATAGCGAGAATTGGACCTGTTAAAATAAAGTGTGACCCTTCTTTGTAATAATCATGTTTTTAAATGTCTGAGACCATCAATATCAATTCCAGACAGGAATCAGAAGTTTATATGTTATTAATCAGTGTTTTTTTGCCAGGTGAAACTCAGTAGTGTAGTGACTGAGAAGGAAGGAGGACCCTATAAATGTCAGTTAATTTATTATGTAAATTGAATAGTAATATATTGAAAAGGTAGCTCCGATATTATGGTGTAATTTCAAAACATAGCTCTCTACTGAAAGGAAAGCGGGAGCAATGGCCTTGCGGTAATTGTGAATGCTCTGACTCAACTCTTTCTTTCTTTCTTTGATTTCATGTCTCTTTATTACAGTGTCCATCGATAATGGGGAAAAAGCAACAAAAACAACAACAGGATAAAAGTAATATAGAATAATAACAATAACATTCATATATTATTTATTATATAAAAACTGCAGCTAATTTTAATCTGTGCTACTGTTGAAGATCCCACTTACTGCAGACCAGAGTGTTTCAGTTTAAAGTTTTTAATGTAAAAATTTGCATCAAAACAAAGTCTACCAACCACCTATTCAAGCTGAATATTAAGTTTAAGTCATCACTTTTCAGCCTCCATCTTTCTCTCTATGGTAGGATTTTGAAGTAAACCATCTTTCGTTTTCCATTTGCTCATACTCCATTTCAGTTTTGCATTGCATTATTAAAGCAAAACCGCACTGTGATGATGACATTTCATCTTAAATTTGATTACTTGACCTGCTGCATCTGGAGGTCGTTTCTGTTTCTCAGGTTTTTGCTGTTTCTATCTTTCTGTACAGCTTCCTTGTCAAATGGGCAGCTGAATGGATGTGGGTCTAAAGGAGGACATAAAGAGCACGGGTCTTACTCTCAGAGTACAGATGGAAGCAGCGAGTACTCAGAGGACTGCCCAGCCAAAAAGAGGTGAGTGACCCACTCTCGCTCTCTCAGAGGTCAATGTTAAAGAGTTGGTTGGATCCCTGGCGGGTAACTCGAGCTGAGACAGCACTTTCAAAGACAGCTGAAGAAGAGAGTATGAAAACGGATGGCATTGTTAGTGCTGTATTCTCAGACTGAGATATTTCACTTACGGAAGATGTCAGCCTTCCTGTTTTTAATTTCCCCATTTGTTTCTATTTCTGGCTTTATTTAGCAGAAAATGACAGTCAGAAAGAAAAAAAAAACAGCTTCATTAAAAGAAGTCTGAGGACCTTATAAGAAGTGGTAATTCTTTGAAATGAATTGCTGTCATGTTTGTTTTTAATTAGTCACTTTAAGACATGCTTAAACGTGTTAATATGTCCAAGTACAGTCGGTAATTAACTATTCAGCATGTTGTGATCTGTGATTTGGAAAAGCTCTGAAGAGAGATAGAGGAATCAAGCTGAAGCGTAATAGACAAGGTTTTTTTGTTGCTTTTTTTGAACTGTGCCTTTGAGGCAGACGCTTAAAATTATGTATTTTACCCACACGGTAGCTGTCTCAGCGTAAACCTCATTCTAACTCCCTTCTTTTATGTTGCACTTGGCATTATAACTCGCTATTTGAGCTCTTTGCCGTGTTACACATTTTTAAGTCACACATCTCCTTTCAAACAGGATTTGACTTTGATCTGAGTGTATGGCCACGGTCAATGCTCAATCACACATTCACATAGATGGGTGGCATTAGCATTATGGAAGACCTATTCATCAAACCCACTGTTTAATGGCACAACTTTCATGGTGTGCCATAAACCCCCTTACAAACAGTTGCGTAGGCCCACTGAAGAGGCTTTTCTTCCTCTGGAGAGTCTGATTTAATCCCACCACCGGCTTCGAGGGAACAAAACATCTCTGAGCGCAGACGCCGCTTCAAAGCCGACGCTGCTCAGCGCCCACTGAACGCCACACAACGCAGCGCATCCACACCGCAGCGGCCAGACCCCAGCAGATGTCCGTTTCAACCCCCCCCCTGAAAGAAACATTCACAGAGACCTTCTGTCTGGGGTTCTGTCTATCAAGCCGCAAGCACCTATGGGAGATTGAGAGAGACAGCGTGTGTGTGCAGGCAAAAAGCACCTGCCGCTGGTTTACCTGTCACTTAATACCCTGTTATAATCATTAATCAGAGCGCTGTCCTGGAGACATCATCATTAGAACAGCTTTAAGTGGAGCGAGTGGGAGGTGAAAGAGGCGAGATGGGCAGTGCAGGGATTTAAGTAAGCACAAAGAAGTAGAGAGCAGCAGATGCAGTATAAACGGTAAAGCATTGTGGAATATTAGGGCTTTGCTCTGCCTGCACACAAGAGCAGGCTCTTAAAGGGATAGTTCACTCAAAAATAAAAGTTGGCATGTACTCTCCCTCATGTTGATCTAAACCTGCATGACTTCTTTCTTCAAAAGAACATTAGGAGAATATTTTGAAAAATGTCTGGATTTTTTCTTGTAATTAGACTGAATGTCAACTTTCAAGCTTCAAAATGACACAAAAAAATCATAAAAGTTGAATTCATGTGACAGATTTCTGTGAGGAACACACAGAAGTTAAAGTTGTATTCCTCTCTTCCTGTGAGATGTTACTTGAGGAACTGCTTATCAGATCATTGAATCAGTGAGTTGAATTCAAGAAACTCATAATTTTGATTAATTAATGAATGAATCATTCTAACTCAAAATAGTGGTTTGTTCACAAATGGGATATAATTTCTTCTCTCATGAACTGAGTAGAGATAGGGCAGATTTTAATGGAATAATTGTTTCTTATACAAAGTTATTGTATGACTTCAGTGTACTTGGAATAATATAGTTTTATTATAATGATGTAGTACCCAAGTTATATAAACTATATATATATATATATATATATATATATATATATACATACATATATATACATACATATTATTTATTTTTTTATTTAAACATGAATGCTTTAGTCCCTTCTTTTGAGGTCCACAGAGAAAGGTTTGTCATACAGGTTTTTTTTTTTTGGTTGAGTAAATGATGACAGAATATACTTTTTGTGTGAACTTTTCCTTTAATGAATCACTCCTTTCCCAACATTTGGTGCTCTATTGGACTTTTGCATGTGTTGGAAGTTTGTGTGCTTGCGTGTGTGTGCATGCTGGGCAACTTATTAGGCATCTGCTGCCCTCATAAGACGACAACAAGGAGTCTGATTGAGGCAGTGCCAACGTCTCTCACACCTGGCCTACAGTAAACCCAAAAAGAAAGCGAGGGAGAGAGAGAAGGCACGGGAGGTGAGACAGACAGAGGCACAGGTGCAGGGGCTGGCCAGGTTGCATGAGGAGGGATGTGGAAAGCCGTTTGGGAGACGACTGCTGTTTGCATTCCCAGGATTGAGAAACAGAGAGGCTTCCATGTTCTGCCAAGTGTCAAAATGGCAACTTCCCATTCCTCGATTAAAATCGCAGTTGCCTAGATGTGCTGAATACACACAAAACCTCAGTTAGAAGAGACAAGGGGGGCACCAAACGTGGCAGGCGCTGAAGAGGCTTGTCTTTTTAGCGTGTATTTGTGTTTACTTGTTTGAGAACCCTTCTTAAAGAGAGGATCGTTCCAATTGTTTGTCTAGTGGCTGCACAGACGCTGCCAAACTACTCTTTTGTGTTGGGCCAGTGCCACCTTTACACCATTTCTTTACTCTTGGTGTGTTGAGAATACATTCTAGTGTGTTTATTAAGGCCCTTTCACACTATTTGTGTCAGTGTTCGCCAGTGCAACTCTATGGACATTAAACTACAGCCATGCCGTGGCAGCACATTGCACCCAGGTCAAGTGTTAAAACACAACACTCAAAGTTTTTATGTCAAGTTATATGCGTATATTATGGAAGCCCGTTTTCACCACAGAATAATAAATAAATACATGTAAATAAATAATTGTGACTTTTATGTCTCATAATTCTGACCACCTTCTCGCCAAATATGAACTTAGAATTGTGAGATATAAACTTCCAATTGCAATAAAAAATTCACAATTGAAGAAAAAAAACAAAAAAACAGATGTAAACTCAGAATTCTGAGAAAGGTTGTGAGATTTAAACTCAGAATTGTGAGATGCAAACTTAGAAAAAAGGCAGAATTCTGACTTTATATCTTGCAATTCGGACTTTTTTCCTCTTTATGCTTATATTAGTGCTTATATTGAGAAATATATATGAAATATAATGTTTATTGAGCAGCAAATCAGCATTATAGAATGATTTCTGAAAGATCATGTGACACTGAAGACTGGAGTAATGATGCTGAAAATTCAGCTTTCAAAAAAACAGATGTAAACTCAGAATTCTGAGAAAGGTTGTGAGATTTAAACTCAGAATTGTGAGATGCAAACTTAGAAAAAAGGCAGAATTCTGACTTTATATCTTGCAATTCTGACTTTTTTCCTCTTTATGCTTATATTAGTGCTTATATTGAGAAATATATATGAAATATAATGTTTATTGAGCAGCAAATCAGCATTATAGAATGATTTCTGAAAGATCATGTGACACTGAAGACTGGAGTAATGATGCTGAAAATTCAGCTTTGCCATCACAGGAATAAACTTCATTTTAATAAAATATTTCACAATATTACTGTTTTTACTATACATTATTTTTAATCAAATAAATGCAGCCTTTAGTGAGCTAAGGGACCACAAACTTTTGAATGGTAGTGTAAATTAAATAAGGTATAATAAAATATTTTAGTATCACAATGATACGTCAAGTCGAGAGCAATGTATTATGGGATACAGTATACTGAGCAGTGTTTTTGGGTTGTATACTGTATTTTGGTGATTTGTTGTGAGGATACTGTGCAGAGTATACACTTTGCATGCTACTTTAGTTTTTTTTTTTTCTCCCATCCACTTTAAAATGCCTCTGTACATGCAGATATGGCAGATCATGCGTTCAGTACATACGGCTTTATAATAGCCGTATTGATTTTCCTCTAAATCTGCTGGTTGCGCTACATAATATACTACACAATCCACTCTAATGGCACGGCAGATCAATATCTGCGACGAGTGAGGTGGTTAAGCATGATTGGAGTGTGACTCATGTTTTCAGAGCCATATGCAGAGATGAATTGAGAGGTATAGCGTGAGAAGACGACTCTCAGGTAGGCCGTTTGGCTCCAAACTCCAGCTGATTCACAGGGCAGGAATGTCCTGTGTTTGAGGACTCAGGCTGAGGTATTTGCACAGCAGACAATCGTGGCTGCCGATTGGCTGAAGCTGGATAAGTAGGAGCAGTGGGCCATAACCTCAGCTGCTGTGCCCAAGTGTGTTAGGGCATGTCATTTTAATGTTACTGATGGTTTAAGTGAGATGAATTCACCTTGGCATGTATGCTTTTCTATATATGCTTTTGCGGTCGCTCTGATTGCTGTCTTTTCCCATGTTTAAAGCTGTGTTGAATGGCAGCCATGCTCCATTAGCTGTGTTTTGGGTTTATGTTGGCAATACCTCTGAGTTATGAACACTGCTCTTAAAGGGATAGTTCATCCAAAAATTAAAATCTAGTAATTTGCTCACCCTCATGTTGTTCCAAACACAAATGACTTTTTTCTTCTTCTCTGTAACACAAAAAGATATTTAAAGAAATTTAGCAGAATGTCTGTGCTGCTCTTTTCCAGTCTTCAGAGTCTCGTGTTTCTTATTATTAAGAAATGTTTATTATTCTTATTATTAAGAAGTTAGTAAGAAATGTTTATTATTATCATTGTTGAAAACAGTTGTGCTGATTATTATTTGATTATTGTGGAAACCAATATACATTTTCTTCAAGATTCTTTGAATAGAATTTTGAAGTTTAAAAGAACAGCATTTAATTTGAAATGTATTAAATGCTAACTTTAGCATTTAAAAGCATGTAAGTTTATCAATGACTTTATCACTTTTCAATTTTATGCATCCTTGATGAATAAAAAAGTATACATTTCTTTACAAAATAAATAAATAAATCTTTGAGACCTCAAGCATTTGAATGGTAATGTAGGTTGTGTGAGAGAGTGTGTTGCTGCAGCATCTCCTCCAAGTGTGTGTCTGTGTGCGTCCATGTGCATGTGTGTGCACGTGCGTGCGTGTCTCCTCGGTTTCGTACAAAAGTTATTCATCAGGTTAATCCATAATTCCACAAAATCCATTTGTGATTCCTCTCAGTGGTCTGGCTGCAAGTTAGAGATACAGTCTCAGTCTTCATGGACCATATCATGTGTATTGACAACAAACACAGCATGGGCTTTTTGAAACCGAAAGGTCCAATCTGATTGGCTGGCTTTATGCAGTTTCCAAGATTCATGTTGCATGTCTACTGTAAAACAAAGTCGTGAAAACAAGGTGCCAGGTTGCTGTGATTAGCCAAGAAGAACTAGTCTAGATTTTGTTTGAGATACAGCATTTCAATACGCAGACTATATGTTATATTTTGTTTTTTAGAGTTATATCCGTGAAATAGTTGGTGTGCTGTGTCTGGACTGATGCAAACTGACCACACAATTAAAAAAATAAAATAAATTCACAATTTTTATTTTGGTATTACCTGTACTGTGGATCGCATAGACTATCATTTTGATCTGAATAAAATGCTACCATATCTACCAATTTGCTGCATTTATTGTGGTATAATTAATTAGGATTTACATATTCTAAAAGGGATAGTTCACTTAAAAATGAAAAGTGTCATTATTTACTCCCCCTGAATGCTGGTAAGCAAACAATTTTGGTGACCATTGACTTCCATTGTATGGACAAAAAGCCCACTGAGACAATTATCTAAATGTCTTCTTTTGTGTTCCTTAGAAGAATGAAAGTCAAACAGGTTTGGATGGTCATGAGGGTGAGTAAATAAAGACAGATGGTCTCTTTGTGTTTAAGGCGGCAGTTCAAGCCCAGAAAAAGCTGGATCAGACTTTATACCAGTAGTCAAAACACTAGAGTTGATCCAGCAGAAATCTCCGAGTCTGATTTTGTGTATGAAAAACTCTTTGTGCTCTCCGGCTCCCTTCATCTTTTTGTCGTAAGGCGTTCTAGCAGCTCTCAGTGATGATGCCCAGCAGTGACTGACAGCGTTGGGGTGCATCGTTGTGACATCACGCATGAGCGGCAGACGAATATGTTAAAATAGAGGGGAGGGTGGCTTGGGCCCTCAGCGTCTGGCTCGGTGCCAGTCTAGACCACCTGTCTGAGCGCAGCACGTCTGCTCTATTGTTAAACCACACCGGCTGGGTTAAGTTGCAGCCCTGTATAAAGAGTGACAGACATCTTAAGTGGGTACACGAGATTTAGACAGGGATTTTATAGGAGTGCTGGTATCTCTGTCTGTCTCTTTCTTTCCCCTCCGCAGCTCACGTTTTCCATTACGTAACAAAACAGCCTTCAGATACCTTCAATGAAGAAATGAGCCACTGCATTAAGTATGCAGACTGGTGTCCTTTCGGCATCTGTCCAGCAGCAGTTCTGGAAAGCCGTCATCATGCAGGAACTTTATAGTAACACCTCCCTGTGAGGATTTAGACAGGGATTTTATAGGAGTGCTGGTATCTCTGTCTGTCTCTTTCTTTCCCCTCCGCAGCTCACGTTTTCCATTACGTAACAAAACAGCCTTCAGATACCTTCAATGAAGAAATGAGCCACTGCATTAAGTATGCAGACTGGTGTCCTTTCGGCATCTGTCCAGCAGCAGTTCTAGAAAGCCGTCATCATGCAGGAACTTTATAGTAACACCTCCCTGTGAGAGTGAATGTGAGTGCTGCTTCGGCTATAAATACCTCCCGAAGCCCGTAAATCATGTAAACACACTCACTATCACATTTAAAGCTACAGATTTATACAATGCGCCTGTAAATAGAAAACACAGTTTATGGCTGAAATGAAAATTCAGTTCTGTTTCTGTTTTTACACTTAGCTGGGTTTAAATGGCAGAATGCATTGCTGTTATTGGTCAAGTCCTGCTCTTTTTTTATTTACAGTTTGAAATATGATGTTGACTGAGATTTGACTTGGCCTCTGTATGTTTCCAGACAAATCATTGTGAAACGTTGTTTCCAGACCATTTTATTTCTGTGCTGTGACATGTTCAGAGTGAAACAGATATTCCTGAAACCAAAAAAAGTAGGTAGAACATACAAAATTATGAATATAAAATGTATTAAATTTAATTTATGATTGAAATGTGCACACAGTAATTGTTCATAATAACACCAGGACAGTCTTATTTCACTGTAATTGAGATACTGAACTCGTATTTTCTATTTTGATTTCAATGTTAAAGTTTTAGTAGTTTTGTTTTGTCTTTTTTTTTTTGTCAGTTTTAGTACATAAGTTAAAGTAGATGAAAATGACAAATGTTGCTTTGGCAGCTAACTGAAATACAATATGTATTAAGAAATTCAGTGTTTATTTTATATAATTTTTAATTTGACTGTAAAGCTGCCATAGAAAAAAGTAAAATAAATGAATACAAATAAAATAAAGGATTATTGACAGCCAATCAGAAAGCATTTGTCACATGTTCTGGAGTTTTGGAGAGCACTCAGAGCAGTAATGGGAAGAAGTTAGCAAGGCTTACAGCTGCTTTAAGTTTCTTACTGCCAGGCCAATGTTCTTAGAAGCTGATGTAAAATGATTGTGGTGCTGAGAGAAGAGAGCTGATATCAGGCTTTTATTGGTTGGATGTTTAGCGGTGATGCAGTGCACTTAAGCTAAAACATAATGGCTTAAAGATGTCTACCTTTATAATTGAATATCTAGTGTGTTTAGATGCTAAGAGCATTGTGTTTCAAAAGTCCATATTGTTATTCTCCTGAGGTGCATGTTAATGTAATTTTTTGTGATGAACGGTGGCATTTTAGTTGACCGCTGAGGGGTCAGGTTTGTATTTTTCTCCCCGTGACCTCTGTGACCCCACATCTTTGGGCACAACTGACTAATGAGCTGATATATGAAGGCAGAGTGTTAGGGTGCAAGGTTAAAAGTCAATTCAATACCAAACCATCTTTCATGGTATTGCTCAAATAACTTGACTCAGGTAAGCAGAAAAACAATAAGAAATTAGCTGGATTGTGTTTGCAGGTCCAGAATTTATTGTGCATGTCTAAAATAGAGTGCTCCTCAGGGATGGACATCAAAATCACGTCCTTTTATTCTCCAACTCAGGGTCAGAAAGCTTCTTTCACTAGTCTTTTTACTGGATATCAGTGTCTCAGATCGCTGTATTCTCTCAGAGGACTATCATGGGACATATTTGAGATTTAATTGACAATTACACTACCTTTTAAAAGTTTGAGTTCAGCATGATTTTTTTTTTTATTAATACTTTTTGGAGTATTGATAATAACTGTAAAGACCTGTATAACATTATACAAGATTTCAAATAAATGCAGTTTTTTTTTTTACTCTCTATTCATCAAATAATCCTAAAACAAAAATTTAGTATGTAGATGTATAATTTTCCACAAAAATATTAAGCTGCAAAAACTGTTTTCATAATTGATAATAATAAATGTTTCTTGAGCATCAAATCAGCATATTATACTGATTTCTGAAGGATCATGTGACTCTGAAGACTTGAGTAATGATACTGAAAATCCAGCTCTGCATCACAGGAATAAATTATATTGTAAAATATATTCAGATAGAAAACTGATATTTGAGTTGTAATAATATTTCACAATATTACTGTTTTTACTGTATATTTGCTCAAATAAATGCAGCCTTGGTGAGCACAAGAGACTTCTTTCAAAAACATATAATACTGAATGTTCTCTCAAATAAAATTTAATCACCACACTTTTATTCAAATTAAATCACAACTGATTTAGATAACTAATTTTATTAAACCGTTAAAAAAAATCATTTGAATTATCACTCAAATAAAATTTTTGTCAAAATTGTTTGTCTATTAACATATTCTCCTCTAAGTTATATATATATATATATATATATCTGTGGAATCTGTGGAAGTGTTTTCCACCTCACAGTTTTACTTTCAAATAAAACTGTTACAGATGAGTGATTTAGAAATGCTTTGCAAATTGACTCAATCATTACAAAGAGCTAATTTAAAAGAACAATTCATTCACAAATATTTACTCAAATTTTTATTGACCATCTAGCCCAAGCCGCGCTTTGTGGTTCTGCTTTGTCACAGTTATGTAGCGATTATCATTTCAGCACTGTTTATTAGAGCGGGATTATGAATGACCCAGAATCAGGGATCCCTCTGTGCTCTCTTGGCTGCCTTGGGCTGCTCGGCACATGTGCCGCTGGCTCTTCACCGCGCTCTCAGAGCCAGCTGCTCCTCACTGGCAGAGGCTGCTGGGAGAGTTTTTCAGGACCATGTGGCCCATCTGGAGCTGTTTAGCTTTAGCAGAGAGCAAAAAAAAGAAATAGAGAGAGAGTTAGCATGTGTACTAGAAACAGCAAGTCAGTGAGAGAATGAAAGATGTTTGACTGAAAAATTGTCATACATTCATCTTACATTATCAAATATTTTCACCCTTCCCTTCTTATATATATATATATATATATATGTAGAGAGCGAGTGCGAATTATCTTCTTTTTTTTTTTTTTGATGGACAATTGTTTGTGTATGTTCAATTTTATTAAAGCCTATATAGCACAGAGCAGCTGGACCTGATGGAAGATGGATTTAACGAAGATGGAATGTGTACTGAGCAGATTTGAACTATTAGATTCTAAGTAAACTATGTTAGAGATCAATCTGCTTGTTTAGCTTTAAAAATACAAGTCAGATAGATGGCATATTACACAAACAGCACAAAGCAGTGTGGCGTATGCCAAGCATTAAGAATATCTATTTGGCAGTCAAATTATAGCGTCACATCATGGTATGGTCGTTTTTGGAATATAAAAAGATTATTGGATTTGTCAGTAAAGTAAGACTTAAGATGAGGCCCAAGTTACGGTTTTGACCAAATAAAAAAAAAAAATCTAAAATGCCTCTCTATGGACTCTGAGTCTGAGATATCATACCAACATGTCAAAATATACCTTTACTTACTGTTATCCAGTTCATTCTTTTTCTATATATCACCTTGTTGGATCCATGAGGACTGTGCTTTTCATCCTGTTATCTTAAAGTTGCCTCCATGTTAATGCATGCATATGACTGAAAACAGACCGAATGAATCCATGTTGCTCACAAAGGGTTTATACACCCCTCCTCCCCTCTCTTCCCTCCTAAAACTCAAACATCTCTGCCCCTGAGGTCTATCAGTGCCTGTCCTCTCTTCATGGCTCCATCCATCTCGCTACTGCAATCATTCATCTCTTTCTCCCTCCCTGCGAACTTCTCCCCTGCTCCACTCATCTGATCCGGAGAGAGCCAGAGCCTGCTGTTGAGATTAGGAGTGACTGCAGCCGCTGTGGAATGCTTTGATGCTGCGGGATCTGGAGGGGGGAAGGGGAGGTGCTGACACCGGAGGGGTCGTCCCTTTTACCCCTGGCGCCGCCAATGTGCTTTTGTTTGTGGAAGCCCTCCAACTTCTCCTGTTTGGCACAATTTGGTGCTCTTTTAGAGGCGCGTCAGCCATAAAAACAATTGCACACACTAGAATCCCAGAGTGCATGCAGTACCTGTTTTACTTAATCTTCATGCTGTATGCTCAGAACTGTGGCGAGAGATCACATTACCAAATATTTCACATCACACCAACAGAGATCACAGAACACAACTGGCCACTCAGAAGGAGGCTTGTGCTTAAAATTCTACTGCTGATGCACATGGAACAACTTTTCAACATGCAAATGATTAGACATGAACATGTTTCATGTAATTGCATGCAATGTAAACCAGTAACCATGTGTGTTCCTACATGCCGCCACAATATTAGACCTCATCCGTATATTTCAGTTATAATCATCATATTGTGTCCTTTGATTGCTCACTCCAGCTCACAACAGCTGTTGCATGTAAAGAAATGTAACATAAAGGTTACCAAAGCATTTTGTCACCCCACCTTTCCTAACCTCCTATGAGCCCCAGGGATCCAGTCACTGTTTCTTTTCCTTTCCAATGGAAGCCCAACTCCTCTCTCTTGCCGCTGTCCTGAAAGCTAATCAGTGATACAGAAGAGCTCCACATGTAACATCAGAGCTTGGTGTTCTTTGAAGGGCGAGGCACAGTAATTATAGGAGGATGAATCAGGACATCCTGCCATAATGCCTCCCTCTGCGCCTCCCAGCAGGTGCTCGCCCCTCGCTTTTTTTCCCCTTTTTGTTGTTTCACTTGACTGCCCATTCGCTTTTTCGCTCCACATCTGTCTGGCTCTGCATTTCAGACAGTGAATTGAAATCTGTAGACTGATTTGGAGGCAGATACCTTGAAATCTGTAGGCTGACTTGGAGGCATAGACCTTGAAAACTAAAGAGCAATCAGTTGGAGGTGGTAACTTGAAATCTGTAGACTGATTTGGAGGCAGATACCTTGAAAACTATAGACCAATTGGTTGGAGGTGGTAACTTGAAGTATGTAGACTGATTTGGAGCTAGGTACTTTAGACCAATTTGGAGGTTGATACCTTGAAAGCTGTAAGCTGATTTGTTGTATAGATACCCTAAACTGTAGGCTGATTTGTAAACAAATATATTAAAACTGAAGGCAAATTTGCAGGTAGATATTTTGAAAACGGAGGCAGAATTTGCAGGGAAAGATGCATTGAAGCTAGAGGTGGATTTGGAGGATGACACTTTGACACTGGAGGTGGAAATATTGAAATTCCTGGATGCCTTCTAGTCATTTCTGTTTATACAATAAGAGAGATTAACATAGATGCACCCATTACCCTTTAAAATTGACCTCAGTCACAGCTCTTCATCGTGGGTTTTCACCATGAGCTAAATGGTAATAGGATCAGAGCCCTAGTTCCTGGAGTGACCTTACCCCGTTGTGGTTTTTATCAGCTGTAAATTATGCATGAGCCTCTTGTTAAAAGACTAGCATTGTAAGAGAACCCATATCTGTCCCATTAAGGAGTGCACAGGCTGGGAAGCTCCATGGGGCTATTGTGTTGCAGTGTCTCTCGCCCACTGAGGAAGGGTAAGACCAGTGGAACCGGAATGCCCAGATCAGTCATTCTCATGGCCCCTCTTTACGGTCCTGTCTGGAGGATGTGGTTAGATCCCATCTCCACCATTCATCACTCATGTTGCAATTTACAGACTGTCTCTCTCTCAGAAATACAGAAGGTTCAATATATCATTGTTCCCTGGTTGACAGGAGAGTCTTGAAGTTGAAACAAAGTTTGTTTGGAGCCTGGTTTTATTTGGAGCGCATCATGAATTTGTACAGACACGTTATAATTTGGGACAGCCACAACTCATGCAGATAGTCCTGGGAAAATATGTAGAGCTTTAAAACACTGTAACTCTGTAAAACCTAACAAGTTTATGTGCTATCTGCTGCCTACTTAGGTGACTGCCTTCTAAGGCAAAATCCTAGACATCATGAACCTTCACAAGGTGCTGAATTGAAGATTCTACATATGCAACAATGCCTTGTGCCACATGAATAGCATTTGACTGGTATGATTCCAATAAAGTTTGAATATAGCAAGGAGGCTAGAATAGTCCAATTTAATTTTCAGTATTTGAAGAAATACATATATTTGTCTTCATTGAGCTCGGTGCAGTGCATTCTGGGAATGTCTCCCAAAAGATGCATGCTATTCTGTCTTAGAATTTGGCCAAAATTAAGTATCTTAGAAAGTAAAAAAATGTTGCTTCCTACCTTTCGGAACAGCATTTGCATTTTTAGTGCTTACAGTGCCTTTAAAATCTGTTTAGGGAACTCGCTAGGTTTTGGAACAGAGCAATCATTTAAGTAATCTATTAATGTATTTAGTTTTAAGAGTGTCAGAGTCATCAGATGTTATGATAGCCATTCTCTTTTCAAAGAACTCACTCATTTGCATGAAGCCAAACAATATCCCAGGAAATTTTCCAGGGCTTTTCCCATTCCTGTGTGGACTAAACGTATTGTGTGTCTCCCTTGTCTGTTTGAGTTTATATCATGTGAGTGTGTTTAGACTGAATAGATGTCGTAATAGACATGCATTAAGTTGCCAAATGCTCTCTGTATAGTGTGTAGGGATTATGCTCATGTCTGCTATCCCAGCATGCATCTCTATCTTTGTCACTGGATACTTGCATGCCAAACAGTTGGCCATTATACCCTGTAATGAGGAACAGATAGGATAAATTGTCCAATAAAAGCAGGCCGTCTCTGAGATTCAGAGCAGTCTAGACTGACTTGATGAACCGTGACATCCTTCGTTGTTTTACTGGATCCTTTTTTTCTTTTTTTTGCACAGCTGCATCAGAACAACTCTGGTGCTTAGTCGCGTTAACACTTCTAAAGCAGCAGTTTTCAGCTCCTAAAAATATTTAGGTTTCTTATGAAAACCATTGCGAGAAAAAAGATTGTTTTCTTTATTTCTCCTGCAAAGTATGAATTCTCCCCTGGACCAATCTAAATGAGGTTACACCTCTGCCTGAAACACTTTAGCAATCAATAAGTAATGGGGCAGCTGGCTGGCTTGTAAGTGCTTTGTTGAATATCTAGCAGCAACGTTTTAAAGGCTAGGGTTTTTACATTTGTGTTTGTTGGCTGAAATCTCACTCAGCTGTCATCTAGTCCTCCAGCGATCTCCAATGTTATGACTAACTTTTTGCCTGTGTAATCTCCATTTATTAATGTCAATGTTTGGGTGTGGAGCTGCAGACCCCATTTGAACAGATGATGCCGGTTTAGAGAGTGATTATGTGTCTTTTTGAAATATGACATGTTGTGTTTTAATCTTTTGTACACTTCAGTTTTTTCCCCTGTAAATAAAATATATAGTTCAGTCATGAAACTCTAGATGGCGCAGGCTGACGGGTTGTTAAGGTAAATGATGATAGTTTAGAGAGTTAAACGACTTGGCACAAGCTGATTGGTTCATGCTGCATATGCAGCCAATGAGCTTACTGCCTTGCATTTATATGGCTGGCTAGCATTCACTTGAGATTCCTGCAGCGCACGTTCAGAGTTTCTCTGAAGCCCTCCACCTTCCCCAACTCCACCTGTATAGATCTGCTATGGGTTATTTTATATGCTGTTTGTGCAGCAGCAGTATGTCTTAAATACTCACGGCACCGTATCACCATATGCATTGGCGGTAGAAAGTTCCTGTACTTACTTGCAGCAGCAGCAATAATCTACAACTACAGCAATAACCAACAGCAGCAGCAATTCAGCAGCAGCGTAGCAGATCTATTCTGCCAAGACCAAATACATTAACATTGTCATATCCATCACCATGCTAAAATCTTCCGAGAGTTGTCATGATTAAACTACAGTTCATTGTAATTTCTGGTTTATGTCCAAGTCTGTGAGGCTTTCAGCTTGATTTTTCTCCTCCTTTCTGTCTTCTTCCAGACTTCAGCACTTTTAATTGCCAGATCCTCAGCATTCACCATCACAATTTGGTAGTTTTCGCCTATAGCTTTATTTCCTGGCCTTTGGACCTTTGGGATTACAAAAAGGAGTGTCTTAAATTACTTCAATAATTGCTTCAATAATGTTTTTTGAACCACAAATTTAAGATTTCAAGCCAGAATGTCTGTTTTTGCTTGACATCAAATAGATGTGAACAGAAGTTGCAGAGTTTCTAAATTTTTTGTGGCATAGCGGCGGTGCCTGTGCCATCAGTCACAGCCGTGAGAGACTGGAAAAGAAAAAAGAGAAACAATCTCTCTGCTGAACACAGCGCTGGTTAGAATTGATTAGCGATGCTGTTGCGGTTTCGTCAAAGCTGCTGGGGCTTGGCAAGCCATCTCAGGCACGGTCCTCTGATTGAATGAGATTAATTTGTAAAGGAATGAATTATGTTTGTCTTTTACCCATCCCCCTTATTTTTTGCGTATTTTTTTATTTTTTTTTATTCTGTGTGAGGAGAACATATTTGGCAGCAAACATCAGGCTTGGACTGAGGGGAGTGCGTGTGGGTATAATGATGAATTGCTGCTGAAATGGAAAGTGCGTACACGCGTGCCTCCTCTGGCAGCACGCGGAGGGTGGAGGAGGAATTGAGACATACGACTTTCCAAAGATTTTAGTATTCCATGCTGTTTCACGGGGAGAGTTGAACTGAAATGTAGAGTCAGTGAGTTAGAAGTCTACAAAAGGAGAAGCTGTGATGAGTGAGTGTGAGAGGCCTTTAAAGTTAGCAGTTTGACTTATCCTTAGTAGTATTTATCATCAGCTGCTGCTGAAGTCTTCACAGCACATAATGGAGAACTTAATTACATTGCAAAACATTGACGTGAATCAACATTCAGAGGAAGAGTTAGACAACATCTCGCAAGTGTCCGTTAGTGTGGTTGTGTCAAGTCACTCACTCACAGGGACTGTCTGCACTGATTCTTGAGATGTGTGACAAAAATAGCAAAGTTTCCAGAATCAGAGATGATCACTACAGTGTCCATAACACAAATTGACCATTTCAATTGATTTTCACTATTTTATTAGAATTACTTTGAATTTACTTTAATGTTACTATTATGCCCTGACTATGGACACCCATTTCTGCCTAATATCACAATTCTGAGAAGAAGAAAAAAATCGGAGTTGTGCGATGTAAGCACCAATTTCAGGAAAAAAATGGTCAGATGTAAACTAAAAATTCTCTAAAAAAGTAAAAAAAATAAATAAATAAAAAGTCAATTAATAGCCTATGTCACAATTCTGACTTATTTTCTCAGAATTGCAAGTCTCATTATTCTGCCTTTTATATCTTACAATTCTGTCTTTTTTTCTCAGAATTGTGAGATAAAATGTCACAATTACCTTTATTTATTTATTCCATAGTGGAAACGGACATCCATACCTGACAGACAGAAGAGGTTCATTATAAAAATGTTCCTGTTGTATAAGGTTTCATAGCTTTGTCCTTTCTTGGAAACATTGTTCGATTTTTATGAAAGCTTTAAATAAATAAATAAATTATGCACCATCGAAACCTTAAGGCCACCTTTCCATATTTTACCCATTTTCACGGTTTTTCATCAGTTCAACAAAGTTAAACATGGGTGAATGTCTCTGAATTTGTTCCAGTCCTCAACCCAGTTAACAGCGTTCGGATAACTATCAGAAGTAGCAGCTCTTGTGTGCTAATCAGACCAAAAACGTGTTTGAATGGGTTCCAGATTGACTGAATTAGTCATGGCAACAGCAAAGCCCCGAGTGGAGTTTTACCATCACAAGAGCAAATGTGTTAAGATTAATTTATTGCTATGGGCAGCGTTATCCGAGTCCCAGTGCCAAGTGGGGATTTTCAGAAGAAAGGTTTTTCTAATGTCCCAATAAACTCTCCATTATATGATAGAACGCAAACGTATTTAAATGTATTGTTTCCATTCTCTCTCTTAGGCCCAGACTGCATGCACAGAGGAAGTTTGCTCAGTCTCAACCCAACTCTCCCAGCACCACGCCGGTGAAGATGGCCGACCCTTCTCTGCCCACGCCGCTCACACATATCACATTCCTCTCCAGACGCAAGCCCAAGACCGAAGACTTCCTCACATTCATATGCCTTCGAGGTATTGCTTCATTTTTCAATGTCTCTCCTTCCTCGCCTTACCATAAAGATTTATTATAGTCTTGAACTTTTTTTTATTTGTATTTTTTTATTATATAGTTCTGCTTATTTTTAATGGTGCATGCATTTATTTTTGGATAATTTTAGTCATCTCTTCTAATATAGCAACACAATATGTACTGACTACGATGCTTTATTAGAAACTGCACCATGTATTACAAAATAATACAATCAAAGTTGAAGAATTAACATGGTGCACTGCAGTCCTTGCGGGCAATTAAATGTGCTATAAATGTGTGATTGCCGCTACATTTAGCAGTAAATTGTAACTACCATCATTATAGGGCTTCCAGCAACATGGACCGAATCCACTCTGAGGAACAACTAGTCACTGAATTTGCCAAGTTTACAGCATGACTAATTGGAAAATATTTTTGAGTTGTTTTTGAGGCTGTTTAGACCCTGTGCACTTCAGATAAACTAAACAAGACTCTAATGTGTTTTGTGTTGGCTTTGCAGTGTTTCAGAAAGTGAGCTGAGCCATTATATGCTGTAACCAATTTGCTTTTTGCAGTTAATTATTCTGGTTTCGCCAGTGTTAGATTTACTTGCCCATGAACATCACATGTGATAGTCACAATTCAGGCTTGGGAAATTAATTAAATTGCTCACCTGATGTCCAGATAAACGAGCTGAACCGTAGCACCATTGTCTGGTGTAAATGCAGAGGTGGAGGTGGCCTTCATGGCATCTGAACTCCAGTGCACTTGCTGCACAAACATTGACTTTCAAAGTTAGGAGGTATCACACCAGCCGTTTCATGTTGAATAATGGAGGTGTTATCAGCCTGAAGTGTCACAGACACACACTTCAACAAACACACCCACCTCTTGTGAACCAGGCTATGCCTTTCACAGGAGATTTATGGGTACCTCCTACTTTCAAGGTCAGTACACAGTGTTTCTATAGAGTGAAGCTCAAATATTTAACCACAGAACAGGTAAAACTAAAGTCTTCAGGGTAACATGGAGCCTCACTGCCAATTCATGCTGAATCTGGGGTCCACAGAAAGCTATTTTATTTAAAGAGATGGTTTACCCAAAAATTAAAATTTGCTGTTAATTTACTCACCCTCAGGCCATCCAAGATGTGACTGTTTTTTTTTTGTTTTTTTTTGTTTTAAGTAGACCAGTAAAGAAGCTTTTTAGCTGAAAACATGGTCCTTGGTGATTCATAAAATACAAGTCAATGGCTACCATCACATTGAGAGTCAAAAACGCATATCAGGAAACACAAAATTAATACCAGTGGCTCCTGATGATATATTACAAAGTAATTGGTCTGTGCAGGAAACTGAACATTATTTACATTGACCCTATTACTTGTATCCCTCTAAATTCATTTATAAAATATTTAATGTTTTCAGCTAACAGTTAAAACTTGGTTTTAGACGTTTAACACATTTCAATCCATTCTGTGGATTTTCCTCTCAAATCAGGGCAGGAACTGCGAAAATGTCAATAGATTTTGATTGTCTACTCTCAGCTGTGACTTAATGTGAGACCCTTTTTATTGAACATTAATATTTATTTGACTTTAAATTAATTTACTAGGATCAGAAGTGTAGTCTGCAGTTTTTCAACTTAACGATAAAAAAAAAGAAATGTTTCTCTCCCGTTTCATCCATGTCCTGAGATGTGTAAAAGGTAGGAAAAGTGGAAGCAGAATGTTCCGTTTGTACCGTTCAAAAACCTGAAAACGAAAGCTTGCTGGACCTTAAATTTATTCGTTGGCCAGAGTTTTTACAACATAATACTTAAACCTTGCGGGAGGTGGTTTAGACTGCCTCATTTCAGTGTAAACTTTCCTTCCTCCCCGGGAGTTCAGAATAACAGCCCAGAAATATCCTTTAACATGCTTTCCAAAAACAAGATGTCCATGGGCCAAAATGTATGGCCATTGCATTCTAGAAAAGTAGTCTTTTAATCACTTTATCAGGTGATTGTGTGAGTGACTGTGCCGTATGAAACATTAGCTAGCTGTATCAGATGCGTTTTGCCTCATATGTACGCAATGGGGTCAGCTCAGGTCTTCTCAGACTTGGCTGTAACTTGACTTAGCCAGGTGTGTGAGGTCAGGGAGAGGCCAAAGCCACGCTTTTAGGGTGTTGCATATCAGCCTCAACTCTCAGTGACTCTCGTAGCTGTTTTTTTCCACAGCAGCAATTAGATGATGGGCCGCACCTCACTAACCATACACCGGCCTCCTAGTGGTATGATTTATAAATGATACTCCCCTGTAGAGGCCGGTGTGTATATTAGTGTGTGTGTGGAGCGTAATGTTGTCCAAATGGCATTACAGTACACTAATGTTATGATTAGTAGAGAGTTGTCATTACACCATGTGTCGGTTTATCCTTTAAAGAATCCCTGACATTCAATATCTTCCAGAGGGCTCTTTACTTTGGCATGTCTGTTCCAGCCATCAGGAGAGCCGGTCATGAGCAGACAGTGTTGATCTTTCGGAGGGGTGGAGATAGAGAGGATGGGTAAATACAGATCAATGGATTCTGGGTAAATATAGCCAGGGTCAAATGGGCAGTCCTACAATAGCTCAGTTATGGCTGACTGCCAGCGAAACGCAGCTCTTATCTGACACAGAGAAAGTATTTAAGCAGACCGCCGTGTGCGACTAGAGTAGAGTGCAGGCTGTGATTAATGCGACATTGTAAAATCTCTGATGGTTTTCTCAAAAGAAAAGTTTTTCTGTCTTAAGCAAAAAGACAATCTCTAGGACTCTGCCTTTTGAGACATCAACAGCTTTGATTTTTTTTTGTTTTTAAAATGGATTTTTATATTTTTTTACCATCCAGATTGCGTGTTCTGATGCAATGTTAAGTAATGCGCTGCAGACACAACGCAGGAATTACACTCTTGATGAAAGTTGCATGGACAAAGCGGTTTCCTGCATGTGTATGTACATGTATTTGAGCAGTCTGAGTGAAATCTACTACACAAACATAAAGATTTAAAACAATCTAGACATCTGTGCAGATGAAATCCATGCGTGTGATATCCTCTATTGCCTGTAAGTCCTCAGTGTCTTTAATAGTATATAAAATCTTAAAGGGGTCATAGGATGCCCATTTTCCACAAGTTGAGCCATGTCTTTATCAGGAGTTCTTTCTGAACTCACAAATTACACGTATTATATGACTGATAATCCTTGGAGTATGAGGTGAATATGAGGTCACCAATAGTAAATATTTCAGATTATTTATATATTGTACCTCAACATTTTATCACTATTCTACCAGTAAGAATCCTAATATTGGCTAATATCCGATTTTAATTGGTTTAATTGTAATAACAATATTACATTGATTTGTATTAACCCAAATACATGTAAGGTTTTATTTTATTATTTTGTTTTATTTAAGGTAAAGGCATTATTTTAGTGTTGTTTTAATGTAGTAATTATTATGTATTAGCTCCGTTATGCTCTGTATTAGTATAATATTCTGTATTAGCTTTTTATATTGTTTGTTTGTGTATTGCACCAAAGTTTTCAGCTTTCAAGCTTTGCCTGATCCAGAAGCAGTGGTTTATTATGGTCCTCCTCACATGGGGCTGTAATCTTGCAGTATGCTGCTGGTTATCAGCTGGTATGTTTTAAAACATAGTTTCTCTTGAAGAGAAACGTCAGTTAGACACAGTCACTCGTGGCTCCAAATCTCCACACACAGAAACAGAGGAGTGTAATGTACTCAGGCTTCTTACGGCTGCGACAGTCTGTAATCCAGAGCAGCAGCTTGATTTTGAGAGGATTATGGTTGCAATAGAAACTGAGATTACATGGTTGTGCCGGTTTATCCCATTTTCTTTGGCCACTGCTCACTAAATGCACTGGGTCTGTGGCATCCTTTAACACTTTCTGTCTCTGTCTCTCTCTCGCCTCTCAGGCTCACCGGCATTACCCAGTAGCATGGCTTACTTAGGCTGCTCTCAGGATGAGGAGGATCTGGATGATGAAGATGAAATTGAGGAAGAGAAACCACCCAGTGTGGCATCTACGTCATGCCAGTCTACGCCCAAGAAGGGTAAACAGTCTGGCAAGATTAACGGATTCGGTAAGAACAAAGAGTGGGGGAAAAAAAAAAAAAAAAAAGACACCGTTTGTCTGTAACTCACTGTGCAGTTGTTTTTATAATATAGTTTCTAATTGCATAAGTAATTTCTGTGTAAAAGCATGCAATATTATCATAAATTGCATGTAATAGTCCCGTTATTATTATCTTCATTTTAGAGGTCTCTAAGCAAATATTGATATGCAATTAATTGTGATTTACTTAGATGAATAAATAAAAATAAATAAATAGATTAGCAGCCTTAAAATTAATATTTAAATTTATACAGAAAACGTGTCCTCTGAAGTTAAGACTTCTGTAAAATGCTCAAAATGGCCTATAATCTTAAAATACCAAATAAAAGGCAATTAATTAGTCCAGCCCTTATATTAACCTAGTCTACCTAGTCAGTATACACCACTGTTTAAAAGTCTGGCTTCAGTAGGATTTCTTTCTTTTTTCTTTTTTTAAAGAAATTAAATTTTTGATTCAGCAAACATGCAATAAATTGATAAATTGACAGTGAATACATTTATAAAAGATAGCTTTTTTCAAATAAATGCAGTTCTTTTAAACTTTCTATTCATCAAAGAACCGGTAAAAACCAAATGTATCTCCATTTCCACAAAAATATTAAGCAGCACTCACTTTTCAACATTGATAATGGTAATAAATGTTTCTTGAGCGTCAAATCAGCATATTAGAATAATTTCTGAAGGATCTAGTGACAGTGAGGACATGAGTAATGATGCTGAAAATTCAGCCTTGCATCATAAAAATAAATTACATTTTTAAATAAATATATTAGAATAGAAAACTGTTATTTTAAATTGTAATAATATTTAGCATTATTACACTAAATATAAAAAAAAAAAATTTAAATTCCCAATATTTTTGTTCAAGTAAATGCTGTATTTGTGAGTATGCAAGATTTCTTTCAAAAACATTTTTAAAAATCCTCCCGACCCCAAACTTTTGAACAATAATGTAAATGTCTTGTGCAAGCTGTACATATGAAGAGAGAGAGCGAGAGCGAGATACTTGACGCTTCCTGTGTGGAGATGGGAATGTTGTGTTGGAGTGGGACGTGACGCTTCCATCTTTCCACTCCAATTATCACTTTTGTAAGGAAGGCGGTAACAAGGTGTTTATGCATTCAGCTCACAGCTGTGCCGAGTAACGGCAGGCAACACGTCTCACACACCCCCACAACAAATGAAGGAAAAACAGCCTTGTAAGACAGTTTGAACACTTCGCTGACACTCTCAATAGATGCTGTGTGAGTTTAAAGAGGGGCAGCAAGGTATTGCGGGAGCGTGTGTTAATGAAACATGTTATCAAACAAAAATAGTCTTTCAGCAGATAATTGAAAGCCAAGCGCCTGTCAAATTGAGTGTGTTAAAGTGTCTTCAGCAGCAATCAGAACATCAAGCTAGCATCTATATATAAACACATACAGATACACACATTAGTTGTGTAAGCATTTATACTCTATGTATTGTAGGTCTGTGGCTGTGAAGCCAACACTAGAGGTAGACCGACATGGGTTTTTCTCTAGCCGATGCCGATATTTAGAAATCAGGGCAGCCGATGGACGATATATGATGCCGATTTTTTTCTCAGATGTGTTTGGCTGATTTTCTTTGATTTTTTTTTTCTCATAAAAGTGAGTTTGAGTAAATTATTATTGCAGGGTACGTCTCTCACGCAACCAGAGAGAGATTCTCCGGTGTTCCGCAACAACGCTTAGCTGCCCGCAGATGCGCCTGCCTATAAATCAGCTCAATTTGCAGCACAATCGGCCGATGCCGATGCCGATGAACTAAAAAATGCCAAAAATGCCGATCAATCTGTCGACCTCTAGCCAACACAATTTTGTTGTTTATTTTTCTTTGAAGCCTACAGACTAGTCTGAATCCCCGTTTGCATACTACACTCCTACATGAGAAATCAAGATCAGTATGCACCACATCATCTTACATAGACAGTAGTATGTCATAGGTGCACCTTGACTGTCATGTCTACTCGTCTATTCTTGTTTGATCAGCTCTGAATAAATGAGCTCAGTTTTACTTCTCAGCTGGCAATAAGTCACCTTAAATTGATCTGGATTGCTCCAGATTGGCCCACATTCAGGAATTTGCTCCTTGTTCTTAACAGACTTGAGGTTTTGTGTATGTAGACTACCAACTACCTCAGCTGGTTGGATATGTGAAATGCACACAGTCCCAGGATCAGGAAAGCCCCCGGCCCACATCGCTCTCGCTCTCTCTGTCTCTCATGCTGCCTATCCTCAACCTACCCGGTGCCTGGACGCAGCCCGTTGTCTGAGCTGGCCCATGTCAGATGTGACACTTTAATATGGAGCACAGGTAATGCTCAAGTCTTTCTCTCTCTGTGTGTGTCTCAGAGCGAGAGAAACCACAGTGCTCTGCTTTCATTCGCTGAACCTCAGTAACCCAGAGGCGTGTTTACATTTCTAAATTAAACACCTTTTATTGAGTTCAGCTGTCGGTAGCAGTTCCAAGCACAAGCCTTACAACGCGAAAGCCCATCCGTTTCTCCCTCGCTGACACGCTCTGCTGCCTGTTGATATTTAAACACTGTAAAATTAAAGTTAGCAGTCATAAATACAGAGAGCAGTTTGATTATGTGTTAATTAGAGCCGTCCAGAGGGCCTTATAACAGACAGACTACCCTGTCCAAAAACGCAGACTTTTTTTTCCAGCATTATCTGTAGAGAAAGTACATGTACTAATGCATTAAAAACGAACTCAAAACAAACTCACGGATGAAAGGGAGCGATGCGTTTTGTTTTTGTTGTTTTTTTAATTATTATTATTATTATTATTATTTTATTTATTTTTTTGCGTTTTTGTTTTGTGTTCTTGGTTTTGTTTTGTGTTGTTTTTATTGTTTTATTATAATTTGTGTTTTGTTTGGTTTGGTTTGGCTTTTGATCTTTTGTTTTATTTAAGTTGTTTTGTTTTGCATTTTGCTTTTTGCTTTGATAAATGTAAATAGTTTAGTCTACACTTTAATTTTAACTTGCTCACGACTTATAAGTGCAAAAGTGCTGACAGTTGTTTTTTTTGTCTGTGCATGTTTATTTTTAATTTTTTTGCAGTGGAATTTATTTCTCTAATAGTTTATACTTTTGGCACTTTCTGTCACTCACGTCTGTCAGAACTCTTTCTCTGTAATGGTTTTGTTTCTGTTGCAGCTGTAGACTGTGCATTTTTGGGCATTGCACTCATGATAAATGTGTACAACAGTAGTATGCTACTTTGTCATCACATGGCATCAAAGTGCCGAATGGTTATTTAACTTTATCAATCCCATATTTTAGCCATCCATCTGGTTCATCCTTCACACTAGAAATAAAATGTCAGTTTGAGTGCATTGCATCATGGGGTACTGTAGTACATGCATACAGTGTACAATTCTAGCAGGTCACCCAGGTATTATAGGCTTACAGAAAACTTCAATACTGTGCACAGTATACATACTATATAGTGCAGCAGAATTAAGCATATTATAAACACAGCAATGTTATTTTGGTTATCATGGACCAATGAACAAGAACTCATGATGTACCTCATTATTACATATACATTTAGATTAGTAGCTAGAAGCAACTTGATCCAAAGGCTATGCCAGTTTGTGTGCTTTTAAGTACGAAATCAGTGCACTGGCAGCAGTAAAGTACATAAGTATGAAGTAAGGCAGAACAGCAGTCTTGTCAAAATAGTTTTGACACTGCATTTGATAACAGTTATAAACCAGTCCTCTTGCATAGTGCAGTGGGTCGTGCACAATATCATACCAAAACCCGCTATGTTTCCACACTAAAAAGCCACTGCAAATAGGATTATAAAAAAATATGATTTGAAACATGCTATATAGGATACAAGAATTTAATGAAAATGTAACTGACAAGAAAATGCAATGCAATATTTTGATTAATCTTAAAAAAATAATAGTTTGTGTAATTTACTAACCCTGTGTTTTTTTCCTGCAGTGTTAAATGGCCTTAAGGTACACAAGGACAAAGAGCTCACTCCCAGATCCAGAGGCAGAGAGTCATCTGCGGGAAGAGATCGCAGCGAGGGATGTGATGCATCTGGTGAGATCTCCCACAAGCACACTGCGGCCACGGCCAAGAGCCGAAACACCAACGGCCACAACTATAGACGAGCCGCAGAGGAACTCCGCAAGCAGGTACAACCCTTCATGTCCGTCTCTGTGTCAGTATGAGCAGGGATCATGGGAAGTTGGGTCATAGAGTGCAGTGATTGGCCACATGAAGACATATTACACAGTGAGAATTATACTGGATCTGCCAGTTAGGAGGGAACATCCATCCCGATGTGGCTTACAGACATTCAGACCACCACCATCTCCGGTGCTAACGAGCCTGTCGTCTTTGAGTGCCACAAAACTGATTAATTAAGTGAACAATGGACCTCAGAGAGCAGGGAGAGACAGATCACCTCAACTCATCCTCAGTTTCTCTCTTTCTTTCTCTCTTTTTTATGTCATTGACACTCTAATCTTGAGATTCTCAGCCTTGGGGTTGTACAAGTTAGATATCTAAAAAATAAATCATGCCGCTTCATGTGTTTAAAATATAGACTGTAACATGATCCAGAGGCAAAGATGAGCTCAAAAAAAAAAAGTCAAAGATGAAAGTGATAGTTCACTCAAAAATGAAAATTCAATTACTCACCCCCATTCCAAACCTGTATGACTTTCTTCTTTGTGTGAAATACAAAATATATTTTTTTAAATGTTCCCGTACAAACTGTACAAATCTTCTTGTAAAATTTGCTAAGACTTTTTTATACAAAATGAGAAGTGTGGTCTTAGCTTGAGCTGTTTTAATCTTTCTGATGAGTCAGCATGAAGCAGTGGCACCTGTAAGTGGCGGTTTAACATTTGAACGGCAATGACTGACCCAACATTAATCCCTTGAGTCAGATAAAGTCTGTTATCATGCTGACACACACATAAACTCATTGCCACTCATCTGATATACTTAAAACAATAAACAGCGCTGATAGATGCAGCATAATCCACAATACTGTGAGAATCTATTAGACAGCTGTTGACCTCTCCCTCTCTTTCTCTCTCTCTCTTTCTCTTTCTCTCTCTCTCTCTCTCTCTCTCTCTCTCTCTCTCTCTCTCTCTAAAAGCTAATTTTCTGAAGGGTGTTAATGTGTTGAAGAGCTCTGGCGTGAGCATAACATATTGCACATGAGCTGAATAAGGGTTTATTCTTCATTGTTTAATTGGACTATTCATTTTATAATTTTTTTATGAGCATTTGTGTAGAATAACATGATCTGGGAAGAAGAGAGATCTCATGCTGCTTACAGCAGGTGCAAGATCAGGTTCAGCAGCATTATTATTGGACTGTATGTTCATTGTTATCTCGAGTTATGGTATATTTATTTGTTTCATTGTATCCATTGCAGTTATAAATGAGTCTTTTTGATATTTTGGCTTTGTTTTTGAAGTTTTCTTGTTCTTTTAAGGGGTGGGTACTTGGCTGTGTTTGTTTCCAAGGAGAAAGTGGGTTGAACCCCCCCCCTTCTCCCTTTAAATAAATAAATAATACAGGTGCATCTCAATAAATTAGAATGTCGTGGAAAAGTTAATTTGTTTCAGTAATTCAACTCAAATTGTGAAACTCGTGTATTAAATAAATTCAGTGCCCACAGACTGAAGTAGTTTAAGTCTTTGGTTCTTTTAATTGTGATGATTTTGGCTCACATTTAACAAAAACCCACAAATTCACTATCTCAACAAATTGGAATACTTCATAAGACCAATAAAAAAAACATTTTTAGTGAATTGTTGGGCTTCTGGAAAGTCTGTTCATTTACTGTACATGTACTCAGTACTTGGTAGGGTAATTACTGCCTCAATTCCGGCGTGGCATGGAGGTGAACAGTTTGTGGCACTGCTGAGGTGGTATGGAAGCCCAGGTTTCTTTGACAGTGGCCTTCAGCTCAT
>NW_015506410.1:416922-457076 GCF_001515645.1 Sinocyclocheilus grahami
CAGTTTGTGGCACTGCTGAGGTGGTATGGAAGCCCAGGTTTCTTTGACAGTGGCCTTCAGCTCATCTGCATTTTTTGGTCTCTTGTTTCTCATTTTCCTCTTGACAATACACCATAGATTCTCTATGAGGTTCAGGTCTGGTGAGTTTGCTGGAACTTTTCCACGACATTCTAATTTAAATAAATAATGCAGGTGCATCTCAAAAACATAAAAAGGAAGCAAACCTACATTTTATTTTTTATTTTATTTTCTCTTCCTTTGTGTTATTTATTTTAACTAATTTGCTCTGCTAATTTGTGCTAAATTTAAATTTAAATAGAGAGAGACAGTTTTAGAGCATTGGTTTAACACATAGGTAGACATGTACTGTGTGTGTGTGGTGCGGGCTGCAGCTCTGCAGATGTTCTCAGTTAAATCTTTTGCTATGCTGCAGCTGGCCTATAGCAACACATGATGTCATCTGTCCTCCCTCATGCTCACATGCGACCACGATCCACTTCAGAGAGCTCGCCTGGCCTCTGTCTGTGTGTGTTCTCGTATTTTTGTTCCTGGCTGTTAAGCCGATTTAACCGCACGTCTTTGGTCAGCCGGCTTTTAACTTCCATCCTTCCTTTCATTCCCTTTCCTTACTTCCAGGGCCGCATTTACGCATAGGCATTCTAGGCACGTGCCTATGCTCGCTCGTCCAGGGTGGGCCCAAACACACTGAAGAGATATATAATATTTTTGTTATACTATGGGATATCTACAACAGTAAAAGAACCACAACCCCCAGAAGACATTGAGCAAATAAATATAACAAACAATAGGGTAAAAATGACAAACTATTTCCATGTCTTCAACCTTTTTATGTGCGGAAATCACGCTTTCTTTCTCCCGTTCTCTCTCACAGATGCACACACAGTACACACGCAGAGACGCGAACAGAAACTTGTTGTCAGAGCTGCGGCTGCCCCGTGTATTTATCAATAAAATAGTTTCGCATTTTTCAGTAGCGAGGTTCTTGAAGCAGTTCAACTTAAAGATTCGCTAGTAGACGCTGCTGCTGAATACTGCTGAGAGACGCACAGACTCACGTATTCACACGCGCTTAATCTCTCTCTCCCTCTCTCTCTTTCGCTCTCTCTCTAATAACTGCATTAGACTGCATTAATAACTGCGTCATCCTGCATATAAATGGCTCAAGCCTCTTTTATTAGCTCTTTAATGACGTTTTGGAATTTGCAACGGAAGGTTTGGGATGAGGTGTGTAAAAAATTAGCTAGTTCAACACACTTCAGGACAGAAACATGTAAAATGTCTTGAAACAAATCATCTGAACAATTGATGTGGGATTGTGACTCCAGGCCGTTAAAATTATTAGAGAAATAATGCACTCCCGAAGTGGTTATGTGGCCACGTCGCCGCGCCTATTAATGGAATGGTCTTTCTCAGTTCTCAAACAAATTAAGAACTACATTCGATTTTTATTGACTGAACGCAAGCGCTTATTGCGATAGAAAACACTGTAACGGTTTCCACTGATTAAGAAATATTTTTGTTTGCTTGGGTGGTAATATTAGGCCTATTATATTAATAGGGAAGGGGGGGGCCCAAAAATGTGTTTTGCCTATGTCACGAAAAGTGGTAAATCCGGCCCTGCTTACTTCCTTCCTTGTTTCCTCCAGCCTGCTCTCTGTTTCCCCTGGTTTCAAGAGGTTGCCCACGGGGACAGGTCAGTGACCTGTGTTCACTTGCCTATGTGGTTTCTTTCTCTCTTCCACATTTTCAGGCAGTCTAAATAATAGCTGGGCAGCGTGCAGCAGGGCTCATCTGCACCCTGGGGCAGTGTTCTGGGATCAGTGAGCCCTCTAGTGGTTGCAGCACTCATTACACAGAGCCAGACGTGGGATTTCTGCAGCGCAGTCGCCGCGCAAGCCCAGTCAGCATCCGGCACGTTATGCTGAGTGGGATTATCATTACAATCACATTCTGCACTCTCAGAGCCCTGCAGACGGGATGGGGCGTGCCGTAGACCACTGACGTGTTATTTCAAAAGGGTGCGGGTATGATGACGGGGGGGCTACATAGACGTGGCCGCAGCTGACATCATGCTACATTTGCTTACTCTACCTGCAGAGAGCATCCATCATGCCTGCCTCTGGGGCTGGAGTCTGTCGCTTTCTTTTATATTCTCCCTGTCTCCCTCCTGCCGTTTTTTTTAAGCGCCGACAAGGGGAAGCGATTGATGAAGGAGGTCACATTTCAGTCCCCCTTATCTTTTAATAGCCTCTCTTTGTTGTTTTGCTGCACCTGATAGGAATACAATACAGCTGATGTCTTACTTCAAAAACACTCAGCAATCTCCTCATCTGTCCGTCAGCGAACCTCTGGCCCAGAGATCACCGCAGTCTGGACACTGTTATTTAAATGCATCTGGAGACTTTAAAGAGGGAGAAATAGAGTGGGAGGGATGGGTAGGGATGTGAGAGGGTGTGGCACAACATGTAAAGACCTATTCACAGAGCATGAATTCATCATAAGAGGCTTCACACAAAAATCAAATCAGCACAATTAAACCAAGCCCTTTATATCGGGTGTGATAATTCACATTTTGACAAAAGCACCATTTTTAATTGTGCAATTCTTTGTTTTCTTTTGTTTGGTGGAAAAATTCTCTGCAGCTAGCACTTGTCAAAAGCCAAATGCATGTAAAAATATAATTATATGGCAGTAACTTTATTAGGAACTGAAACATCATTTCCTGCAGTACATAAAAAGATAAAGAGATAAAAGAAAAAATGTCATTTATATCAAACCATCTACTAAACAAAATTTCTGTCATCACTTTTTCTTAGCTCCTAACTTTTCCTTTAGTTGAAATTAGTTAGGAACCCAGCATAGAGCTTTTGACATTGTTGGTTGCCATATATACTATTATATACTATTCACCACAAATGTGCAAATAAAAGTTTGTGTACCTGACTGCATCATCCATATGCTATTGCATTGTTTTAATTAAAGGCTTGTCGAGGAATTTAAACCAAATGTCAGGACTCATCCTTCCTGTGCAATGAGAGTCTACTAATGTCAGGAAGCACATCATGACTATTTCACCTGGAGTTTTAGCCCACTAAAACCTTCCGGCTGCATCTTCTTTTCTTGGCTCTGTGAGATCTCACACATAGGAAATCAAATCCTTTATGCCTTACCAGAAAAACAGAGCCAAAGAAAACAATGTGAAGAGAGAAGTCGAGGCTGAATATGTTTGTAGCCTGGCATAGTGTAATTCCCATGGCGGCTGTTAAACAATGAGAGGCCGGGCGTAACTCAAGCTGCATCTGCTCTGCTGTGAAGTATATTGGAGGCCTCAGATCAGCTGAAAGCACAGCTCCTTTTATTTGGGGCATTAAAGCCAAATTTGAAGAACTTTAGTGTACTGTGCTGTATAAAGCCAACTATGAATTGGTACTTGAATGGAATTGTATGATTAAACTTTAGTTCTAAGGATTTTTTGCAGCTGTTGGCACAGAATAAAACATCTCTCTCTCTCTCGCTTCTCTCCCTCTATCTAGTACACTTCCCCTCCCTCTTTCTTCCCTGCTGTTTTCTCTGGTTTGGGGTTTTTGTAGCTCTGTTGTGGTCTGTGTTATTGTGTGAGCGAAGACATGCACTGTGACTGACTCGGTATGCAAATAGACATTAGTAGATTATTCTTTGCCGTCAGGATTGAAGGGACTGTTTGAGAATTCTCACAGTTCCTTAGTAAGTTGCATTGATCCACTTTATGTAACATGATGATATCTTCTGTTCACTTTAGGTCTCAAAAGTAAATGGACTCACAAGGGCATCATCAGTTGGCAAGCATACGGCCGGTGCCAAAAAGTCGAAAGACTTCCGTCTGCCGTCCAAAACTGTGAAGAACGCAGCCACCGTGACCAAGGGCCACGTCACCTACACCAAAGCAAAACAAGAACTGGTTAAGAAAGCCAAACTCAACCACAGCAAGCACACTGCTTCTGCTGGCCTTCATGCTTACAGCAACAACCACCACCATCATTCTCATCATCCAACCAGCAACGGCCGTGGCCGGCCCCAGCTCTCTCACTCAGGAAAAGCCCAAAGTATCAATGCAAAAACCCGCAAACAGGTGCTATTATCGAATGGGGTGCATAAGATGACTAATGGGGGCCGGCCTAATGGCAGGCTTAATGGACGCCACAGTGCCAGGGAAGAGGAAGAAGATGGCCGGCAAGTGCGGCAGGGACTGCGGAACTCTAAACGCAGAAGTGACGCCATTATGATCCTTGGAGCTGGAACTGAGAGTGACAAGGTTAAGACTAAGCTGCCTGTTTCTGAGGTTAAGAAAGCTAAACTGCAGACTAGCCCACTGGAAACTCGCAGCAAGAAGGCCCTGGGTCAGTTCAAGCCCCCTAATGCCTTCACTATTGCACATAGTATCACTGAAATGGCCGCCTCCCCTACTCAGAAAATGGGTTCTGCCCCTCCTCCATCTCCCCCTGCTGCTCCCGCCTCCCCAACCATGCCCCAGAATCCCGCTACCCCTGAGCCAGCACGTCAGCGGCCCAAACGCGCCTCTGCTGGCAAACTGATGTTCATCAGACAAGCACAGCAGAGGGTCCAAACTAACCCGGCCCTCAACCGGACCACATCCACTACCTCAGCCAGCAAATCCTTCAAACCAGCAGAGCCCACACACATGCCTCCACCACGGCCGGACAGAGACAGGGAGAGGAGAAGGGCAGGGTGGGCGGCCTTGGAGGAGGTGCCAATTTTCAAGCCCAGCTCCAGGGAGTTTCAGGACCCTTTGGTGTACCTTGACTCAGTTCGGGAACGGGCAGATTCGTCTGGACTGTGCAGAGTGTTGCCTCCTCCTGACTGGAGGCCAGAGTGCAAACTCAATGATGACATGCGTTTTGTGACACAGGTTCAGCGCATCCACAAGCTGGGTCGGCGCTGGGGCCCCAATGTTCAGAAACTGGCCTGCATTAAGAAGCACCTCAAATCTCAGGGCATCTCAATGGACGAGCCACCTCTTATAGGTGAGTCCACTTAAAACTTTATGATTACAATTGCTTTTGTTGGTATAGAGCAGAATTCCTTAAATCTACAGGTCCACTGTTTTAGCGCAAACTTTCCTACCTGCAATTTTCTAATAACTCTGAAGACCTTATTTAGCTTGCTCCAGTATTTTTGTTTGGGATTGGAGTTAAGCTCTGCAGGGCTGTTACCCTCCAGGGTTGGATTTGAGGAACCCTGTTATAGGGGCTAGGTCAACTCTGCTTCTGGAGGGGTCAATGCGCTGCAGATTTGAGCTCCAACTCTAATCAAACCTACCTGAACAATCTAAACAAGATAACTTCTCAGGATACATTTTATACTGGTGTGGGCTTCATATGTTTGCAAACAGTGGCCCTTCAGGAGCGCCATTGCCCATTTCTGCGCTTCAGTTACGATTGCAGCAATTACTGTAGCTCTGTTTCCCTGCGCATGTGTAAATATAATTGCATATCAGCCTGTCAACATTTTTCTTAAGTGAATAAAGGGGTGAGAGACAATTTGTTTGTAAACCGACCAGTGAATAGCCTCATGGTCCATTCTTAACATATGTTGTCAAGTCTCTTGTCTGCCAGGAGTTGGGGAACCATATGTCGAACCAATCACCCATTTCTCCAGAACTTGTCGAGCACAGTTAAAAGTTTACGAGGTTTTAAAGCAGCTCTGCACCATTGCTTTACTTCAGAATCCTGTGTGCTGTTTGAGGGTCCAGTCAGAATATATGGTTGAAATAAATGTTTATTGAGCCTGTTGGAATGCCGCCGGTATGCTGCAATAATTCCTACGAGAGTTTTAAACTCTTGGTCATTGACCTTTGTTGGTGCTCACTCTCCCTCAGTTCCTTAGCTCACTTTCTCCAGTCGTTGTGGTTTGTTGTGTTTCAAAAGACAAATAAAGATGTCACACCATTTCTCTGCTAGCATGTTTAGAGAATTAATGAGCTGTGAAATGTAATGAATTGTAATTCTGGAGCTGTCAATACTCATTTTGCAGCAGATGGTGCAGTGTGTCCTAGTTGCAGTGGTTTAGTTGAGTTATGTTTGGAAACGATACATTAACTTTCAATATACTTTCCTAATGTACAGTGTATTAAACATTCACAATAATCTCTTCCCTCTCATTGTCGCCCCTTCAGGTGGCTGTGAAGTAGATCTGGCTCGTTTTTCTGAGCTGGTCTGCGACATGGGTGGAATGCAGCAGGTGATGGACCTGAAAAAATGGAGCCGGTTGGCCGACCTGCTTCGCATTCCCAAATCAGCACAGGACCGTCTGGCCAAGCTCCAGGAGGCCTACCTCCAGTACCTGCTCTCTTATGACCTGCTCTCTCCCGAGGAGCACCGACAACTGGAGCAGGAGGTGCTGGCAGAAAAGGAAGCTCTGGAATGCAAGCGGGGACCCCTGGAGGGCCACTCTGATATCGGCCAGCGGACTCTGGCTCTTCCCCGTTACGAACCCAAGAATGGGCTCACCGGCCTCAACCACCGCAATGGCTTCCGCAATCACAACAAAGAGCCAGATAACCAGCGGCAGACTGGCCGCCGCAGACTGTTTGCTCAGGAAAAGAAAGGGGAAAAAGTGGACATTGATGAGGCAGTTGAGGAGGCAGTAGATGAAGGTGTTCTCAGTGACCAGCACAAATGTATATACAAGGTAAGGGATGTGATAGACGCACCTACTGCTTTGATAATGGCAGTCATAAAGCTTATCAGCAAGTTAACGTTATTGTGTTTCCTTTAGGATTTGTCAGTTTTATGTGTCAAACTTCTTTTATTCACTATATTCACTCAGACTGGCAGATGTGCCATTTCCTCAGGTAATGAAGTGTTTAGAGAGAGCATAGAGGGCTCACCGCTGAGCTGCCAGAGAATGTGCCAGAATTTCAAGCGTGATGACAATGTTTGCCTGTACACTGAACACAGAGCCACACTGCTGGGAAAGAAAGGAGGAAGGCTTAATATGTGATGTGTTTTGGGTTTTAATGCTGCCCAGGTTGGCTCTACAGTGGTTGATGGTTGTGTCTCTATGCTGTGCTCTGCATCACAGATCTGAGTTTCATTTCAGAGCTATGACCTGCTAAACTGCCAGAATGAGTGTCTATTTTGTTCCTCAGACAGATTTAAAGGTTCAAAACACCATAGATCTATTACAAACTCTAGTGAGCTGCCTGCCTAGGCAATATTTTAGACATCATAGGCGTGCTTCCGACTTGAAGCTAAATTATAGTGCTTTGAGATCCCATTTTGGCTAAAATTAGTCTCAGCAGTGTATGCACATTTTTTTCTTCTGTGCATTTATCTGCAGAGACTTTTCATTTTACACATTTTGTTTTAAAACAGCATTTATGTATGCAATGCATTTGTTTATTAGAATGTCAGTTTATTAGCTTAGCATGCTAGCATGAGGCTGTTTTAGAATCAGCTGTGAAATTAAATAACGTGTGTGTGTGTGTGTGTGTGTGTGTGTGTGGTTCAGGTGAAGAGCACTTTTTGCACATCCTGTCTGCTGCCCATAAAAAGTGTTTAAATTCAGTCACTTGTGAAGTTTAAATTTGGTTAGCATGCTGCAGTTGAACATAGATTACCAATATAAAAAGTGAAGCAGAAAAATGGGTCAGAGTTTGTGTGGCTCTTGTGTTTGAAAGAGGACCGGTGGTAAAGAGGACTGTGACTGTGGGTGGGTGGGTATCGGTGAGAGTGGCTGTTGTGTGAGAGGGTTTGTTCCCAGGCCCTCAGCTCCTGGTGTATGTGAGGCTGAGTTTTTAGCTATAGTCTATGTAAGGTGACTCCGTCTGCCTCACCAGCCCTATAAAAATACCCCGCTGACTCTTATAGCACCCGGTCTGTCTGTCTGTGTGTTGTTGTCTGAGGTAACACTCTCTGCTGGGCGGTACGGTGAGAGTGGGCCTCTTCACAGAATGGTGCCTGCATATAGGTCACAGCTCAGCTCCTCACACACACACACACACACACACACACACACACACACGCTGCACTTTGTTCATCTCCAGTGAGGTACCTGGCAATTGTCTCTGTCTATAGTTATCAGTGCTGTCATGCGGTTGAAGAGTGAGCGTTTTTCAAGTTGTGCTGTGGCACTTAAAAATAATTTGTGATGGACAACTTGTGAAGCAATGAATGGGTAAAACGGCAACACTTCTCTTGATAGTTATTCATGAGATGGAAAGGAAGTACTGCCATTAAAATAAAAGAAGACAAAAAGCAAGTCTATCACCTCGACCAACTCATAAAAAACAAGTTTTAGCCTTAATTTAAGCAGAAGAAGCCACATTTATGGTAGCATAAGACTGAATTTAATGGTAATTTGACAGATGTTATGTTATCGTAAGCTTGTTTTTGAGCGCTGCCTGCAGCCGTTTCCAAGATGGCTGCCAAGCAAACAAACAGCTTATGCCACTGATTATTTTGCCATTTTTCTTACTGTTTATTGTTTTTTCCAGGGGAGATCGGTATCTTTGACCACCTTTTACAGAATAGCAAGAAATACTATGCTGATGTGCTTCAACAAAGAGCCTGGGGCTGCTGAAGTTGAGGTACACACAAACCACTTCCTGTATTTTAACCATTCGCCAGATGTAAATGTGTACAGTGTAATATGTTACTACATTATTGGTGTAAAACAGGGCTGTCCAAACTCGGCCCTGGAGGGCCGATGTCCTGCAGAGTTTAGCTCCAACCCTAATTAAACACACCTGAACCAGCTAATCAAGCTCTTACTAGGCATAGAAACTTCCAGTCAGGTGTGTTGAGTCAAGTTGGAGCTAAACTCTGCAGGACACCGGCCCTCCGAGTTTGGACAGCCCTGATGTAAAATGTCGACCCTAGTGACCAGCATTTCTGAAGTATAATAATAGCCGCTCTATGACAAATTGTCTTTAAATAGCATGTACTCTCTGTGTTGCATATTTTGTAAGAATATCCTGTGACCGTTGTATCCTTGTATCCTGTCATATTTCCTTATTTCATGCCTTTTCTCTTCATCTCCATCTGTCCTGCTTTTCTTTATATAGCAAGATTATTGGCGGATAGTGGAGCAGAGGGACTGCCATGTAGCAGTGCATTATGGGAAAGTGGACACAAACACACATGGAAGCGGCTTCCCTGTGGGCAAGTCCGAACCCTTCTCCAAGTAAGAGCTACTTTCATTTGAGATGAATTAAAGGCATGATGGGAGGATGTATTACCGTTTATAAATATGATGCTACTATAAGCTCTCTTTTTCTCTCTGTCGCTGCAGGCATGGATGGAACCTCAATGTCCTTCCCAATAACTCTGGATCCATTCTGCGCCATCTTGGTGCTGTGCCTGGTGAGTCCACTACTGTTGTCAGTAGCAGGAAGTACACTTCTCTCCACATCATGTAAAGCTCCTTTGCTGAATAAGTAATCACCCCCTCTCTGTCTCTCCTTCTCTTTCTCTCTCACAGGGGTGACTGTTCCCTGGCTGAACATCGGCATGGTCTTTTCTACCTCATGCTGGTCACAAGACCAAAACCGCCTTCCATACATTGATTACTTACACACTGGTGCTGATTGCATTTGGTGAGTTTTTGTTCCCAGGTACTGTCAAGAAATTAATTGAGAAATTAATTTAAATAATTGAATTGAACATGTGTCCCATAAACCAGCATTGGGGTGTTAGATGATGAATGTAACAACATAAGATAAATTCAAAAGTAAGTATTGATTGATTGATTGATTGATTGATTGAAAATAAAAAGTACTAATAAAAAAAAAACTAATAAAATAATATAGAATAATTAATAATTAAAATATTTGGCAAATTTAATTATTCATAATTTGCATTATGATTTGTGTATATATAACATTATATATATATATATATACAGTGGGTACGGAAAGTATTCAGACCCCTTTAAATTTTTCACTCTTTGTTATATTGCAGCCATTTGCTAAAATCATTTAAGTAAATTTTTTTTCCTCATTAATGTACACACAGCACCCCATATTGACAGAAAAACACAGAATTGTTGACATTTTTGCAGATTTATTAAAAAAGAAAAACTGAAATATCACATGGTCCTAAGTATTCAGACCCTTTGCTCAGTATTTAGTAGAAGCTATATTTCATGATAATGTAAATATTACTCATATTGCATTGCTCATGTTACTGTTTTACATAATAAAATAGATATATTTCATATTGTATAATTGATTATGTGATATTTCAATAATAAAAAATATTTTTTACCTTTAACCATTGTTAAAAAATTTTTATAATTATCAAAGGTTCAAAAATGAAACAAATGATGATTCCTTTCTTTAACTAAACATTGTAAAATTTACAAATAGTTTGTTCCCTTGTATAGAATCGCGTTTTGTTCAGTGAATCTTGTTCATTATTATTTATTTTTAGATACATTCAGTGTAATTTCAGTAAAAAATATTCTGAATGTGTTTTTATTTTTCTGTTTTCAGTTTTCATTTTCATTTTAAAGTTTAAGCAATTTGGTTGTGTTTTTGTCATTTTTATCAGTTTTAGTACTTCATCTTAAACTTACTTATTTCAATTAGTTGCCAAGGCAAAACTTCTAATTTTGAAGTTTTATTTTATTTTACTGTTTTGGCAACTTTATTTTGATTACCAAAATAATTTTTAATAGTTTGTTAACAGTAACACTGTTGACTAAATGTCATTTCAGTGTAAAATTGTACATTTTGCTAATGTCTTTCCTAACTCAGCTGTGTTGTAAAGATCATCTCCTCTAGTGGGCGCAGTATTCCATAAAACATGCAGTCACTTACACTGTGCATTCCACTCACGCCAGCGTCAGCTGTTTGTTTTATTTGACACACTATTCTCAACATGCTGTCGGCTGTACCAATTAATTTCACTATTTAGGATGAATAGCATGCTTACTAGGACAGACACAGTGTGTAAAATCTATAGTGTACTTTAGAGGTCAGTACAGTCTATAATATACTAACATTAATATTATAATACTTTGTATGGTCTATAACAGCTGTTCTCAACCAGGAGGCCTAAGCACTCCTTGAAGATGGCTTTAAAGTTATTTAAAACAAGACAAACCAAGCTTTAAAGTAAACTAAAACATCTAAAATACAATATATAGTTTAATCTGAATTTCATATTTAAATTTGTTCCCTTTACAATTGTCATTTTTATTTAAGAGCAGGGTTCTCACATTATACAGGGAATGAGGGAATTTTAAAAGTGTGATTTCAAGTCCGGGAAAAGTCAAGTAAATAAAATCTTGAAAAGCCATTGACATTTTATAACGAATATACATTTTACATACAGTTACACAGTGTGTCAAGCTTGAAATATTTTATGCGGTAGAAACTGGAGTAGAAGTCATGTAAACTCGTATAAAAAAAAATAATAATATATATATTCGAGGAAGTACTGTTTGTTTTTATTTCGACTGGTTTTAATTTCACACTTTCCTCTGTGGATTCGGGGAACTTTGGTTTCTCTGGCAACGGGTCAGGCTGTACTTGAGGAAGTGGGTGTTAGGGATTGAATGAGTGGGTCCCGTCCCGGCAGTGAGAGGGGTTCCTCCCACGCTGACGCTTACGAGCGATAACTGTGCCTGATGTTTAGCGGGGAGATCTTTCTTTATTTTGGTGCTGTTTTTTTTTTGGTTTTTTTATCAATACAAAAAAAGGTAATAAAAAGAAGTGCTGTCCGCTAGACTTCTTATCCCACAGGATGGAAGAAGCCAGAGGCTTTTTCTGCTTCTAGATGTGCAATCGTGTCAACATTCCATTCTTCCAGACTTATTGATTCATCTGTAACAGTTAACATTAATTATTATATTATATTATTGTAATTATTATATTTTGTGTTTTTGACTTTTTATTTTCTCTTTTGTTCTGATGTGCTATGTTGAGTTAGAGCCACTATTCAGAGGGTGTAAAATGTGAAATACAAGTCCATTTTTTTCTTTATTGTTATTATTGTTTTATTTTGTTCTGTCTTTTCCTTTTTGCAGAAGTATCATTGTTTTAAAGAAACTTAAGAAAATCACCTTTTTGTACATAATCTTGTAAATGTCTTTAATACTTGAGCCTTTGTTGGAGTGACAGAAGGAAAGGACAGATAGATGGATGATGTCAGATGAAGAAAAGCCTTACATTTCAGTTTCTTCAGCTGTGGGAGTTTAATGCGTACAGGGTTGCTCTGGTAATGTGTATCAATTTTAAGTGCTGCTTACATCACTGAGGACTAAGATACGGAGTCGCGATTCCCCCCTAGTTTTGTTTTTTAGGTTTAATTTTTTAAAGAAAAGGGAAAAAATACTTTCACAAAAAAAGGTTTTTACATTTTCATTACTGAAAATTCAGCATAGTAGCTACTCATGTTGCACTGAGCTTGCCAGTGGTGACTGTCAAGTAAAAAAAAAAAAAAACTATAATCCAGTTTGTTGGTGGTTGCCCTGAACAGAAGACTGAACTGTTTTAGGAGTATTTAATGAAAACCAAATCGGGTGTTTTCAACAAACAAAACAAAATAATAAAAAAAAAAATAAAAAAAAAACGCGGTTGTCAAGTTTTTATGGCCTTACAATGCATTTTATTCCGAATTTTTTGTTGTTTTTGTTCCTTTTTCTAAAATATGATAAATTTGCTCATGGTCAGGCAAGTTAATTTATTAGCACTGCGTATTTCATGTTGGTTATATTGCCTGTTTTATTTAGTTTTTATTTACTTTTTTTCTATTTGTACTTAAGGTTTAATAAAAACTCATGGACAATTCACTCTCAGTCTGTGCTCTTTGTTACTGAACTTTATTTAGGTTTAAAGGGGAATGTGTTGAACAAGGGAATCTTTTCTGACACACTCTCAGATGGCCTTGGTAAAACTTCATAAAATTTACTGTATTATTTATACATTTACATTTAAACATTTAGAAGACGCTTTTATCCAAAGCGACTTACAAATGAGGGTAATAGAAGCTATCATTAATTTTATTAATGTTATTAATGAATTACAGGTTAAACACAGTTAAATTTACATTTAGAAATAATAATAATAATAATACAGAATACAGACTCTCTACGGACCCGTGGTGTCAAATTCTTGTGCAAGACCAATTAGACAACTTTGTGAAAAGTACACAGAATAATATATTTTTATTCATATTTTACCAGTTAAATATCTACTCCCACTGATTTTAAATTAATTTTACTCCTGCATCTCCACATTGTTTTCCCTGGTGTAGAAACATGCTGGCAATGTGAAGTACTGAAGCTTGGCTCAGAGCCTAAAATATGGTGTTTTCATCATAATTATCAAAGTCATACTCTGGTGAGTCTGAGGCCTCTGAAGCATTATTGATTCTATACATGAGACAGACACGTACCTCATGACATAAACATCACTTTTGAATACATTTTTGAACATTTGTGATCTAAAAACCATCTGGGAATACCCTAGATCTGGATTTACAAGATATGAAACTGATCAAACTAGTTTGTAGAGTGAAGGGAATAGAATTAGAAAATGATGTATTTTATACCACTGTAACTGACAACAGTGGCACAGACAGGCAAACAGCAGACCAGCTATCGGCAGTGAACGTCCAAAAGACCCCCCTAGTTTTGTTTTTTAGGTTTAATTTTTTAAAGAAAAGGGAAAAAATACTTTCACAAAAAAAGGTTTTTACATTTTCATTACTGAAAATTCAGCATAGTAGCTACTCATGTTGCACTGAGCTTGCCAGTGGTGACTGTCAAGTAAAAAAAAAAAAAAAACTATAATCCAGTTTGTTGGGGGTTGCCCTGAACAGAAGACTGAACTGTTTTAGGAGTATTTAATGAAAACCAAATCGGGTGTTTTCAACAAACAAAACAAAATAATAAAAAAAAAAATTAAAAAAAAACGCGGTTGTCAAGTTTTTATGGCCTTACAATGCATTTTATTCCGAATTTTTTGTTGTTTTTGTTCCTTTTTCTAAAATATGAGAAATTTGCTCATGGTCAGGCAAGTTAATTTATTAGCACTGCGTATTTCATGTTGGTTATATTGCCTGTTTTATTTAGTTTTTATTTACTTTTTTTCTATTTGTACTTAAGGTTTAATAAAAACTCATGGACAATTCACTCTCAGTCTGTGCTCTTTGTTACTGAACTTTATTTAGGTTTAAAGGGGAATGTGTTGAACAAGGGAATCTTTTCTGACACACTCTCAGATGGCCTTGGTAAAACTTCATAAAATTTACTGTATTATTTATACATTTACATTTAAACATTTAGAAGACGCTTTTATCCAAAGCGACTTACAAATGAGGGTAATAGAAGCTATCATTAATTTTATTAATGTTATTAATGAATTACAGGTTAAACACAGTTAAATTTACATTTAGAAATAATAATAATAATAATACAGAATACAGACTCTCTACGGACCCGTGGTGTCAAATTCTTGTGCAAGACCAATTAGACAACTTTGTGAAAAGTACACAGAATAATATATTTTTATTCATATTTTACCAGTTAAATATCTACTCCCACTGATTTTAAATTAATTTTACTCCTGCATCTCCACATTGTTTTCCCTGGTGTAGAAACATGCTGGCAATGTGAAGTACTGAAGCTTGGCTCAGAGCCTAAAATATGGTGTTTTCATCATAATTATCAAAGTCATACTCTGGTGAGTCTGAGGCCTCTGAAGCATTATTGATTCTATACATGAGACAGACACGTACCTCATGACATAAACATCACTTTTGAATACATTTTTGAACATTTGTGATCTAAAAACCATCTGGGAATACCCTAGATCTGGATTTACAAGATATGAAACTGATCAAACTAGTTTGTAGAGTGAAGGGAATAGAATTAGAAAATGATGTATTTTATACCACTGTAACTGACAACAGTGGCACAGACAGGCAAACAGCAGACCAGCTATCGGCAGTGAACGTCCAAAAGAATCAAATATATTTATTGATTTGAAGGGCAGACACAGGATTGGGCTTTACACTGCACAGCACACGACAAAGAATTTCTTTACAAAAACCAAAAGGGTTTCATAAAACACCAGTGTACACTCTTCCTTTGGACGCAAGTGCATATAGCACACCACTAACTACATCACTTCTTCTTACAGTCTGTCGATCATCCTCTGTGTTTTCAGGATGAGCTGCTGCTCTCACAGTTCTTCATTGGCTGGTTTTGTTCTCTTTCGGGTAACGTGGCATCTGCCTCGACCTCTTCCTGATCTGGCTGGACGAGTGGAGAGCCGCGGATGGCTGCTGGTCCCCTCTCATCATCTGCATCATCATCGTCGTCCTCCTCTTCCCCCGCCTCCGTGTCCTGGCTGGCTGAGTCCGTGCAGGTGGAGGACAGCGACGCCAGCTTGTGTCTCAGGTCGGCCTGTGTGGGCACCTGAAGAGCGATCTCAGAGGTGAACGACTCCACGTCCGGACCTGAGAGAGAATCATTCAGACAGGAAGAAGAGAAGTAGTCAGGAATGCAAATTTCTCTTGAAAAGTCAGGCATTGGTCAAGCAATGTTCAGGTTACTGGTGTTCTGTTCCAAAACCTAGTAAGCTGCCTAGAGTTGCGTTGCTCTGAAAAATGTTGTGGGCTAATTCCAGTCATTTCAATAGGAATCCACACAATGTGGAGTTTCACATAAAGAATCTCCACACAGATGCAAAATCACTGTGCTGACCAACAGAAAGCTGCTTAGTTTGAAAGTCACTTCTGTGTGAGTTGTGCTTCATGCATCACTGATCATTTTTGTCCCCAAATTTTCATCTAAATTAAGCTAATGTGACCACATCCTTCGTGAAATTTTGTGGGCAATAGTGTAACAATGAAACACCCCTTACTCAGATCCCAAAAATGAATTGATGACCTGGAGTGGTGTGGATTACTTGTGGACTACTGAGATGTTTTTATTAGCTGTTTGGACTCTCATTCTGGCGGCACCCATTCACTGCAGATGATCCACTGGTGAGTAGGGTTGGGTATCGTTTGAATTTAATCGATTCCGATTCTTATCGATTTCTAGTTTTGATTCCAATAAGATAAAAAATCCAATATAAAAAAAATGAAGTCAAACATTTAGATGTCAAACATTCATTCTGTCTTTTTACAAAGCATTCTGTTGCAGCTGAATAACACGAGCAAAAATCAGCAGCCTACAGAACACTGTAAGAGGAATTTTGCCTATGCTTTTAAAAAAAAATCCCACAGCAAAAACAACTAGATTAATACACATTTCAAATATTAAAGTGTTAAAGACAAGTAAACAGTCAGTAATAAGATAGGAACAAACAAATCAATTAGCAATATCATAAATAAATACAACTGAACAAAATTTCAGGTACAGAAACTGTAATTAAAAGTTTAAAAACACTGCACAGTTTTCTTTTCATAAATACAATATAGATTAATCAATTAAAGTTATTAAATATTTTCAATATTTTCAGTAAGACAAAAACGGCTGTGTTTATGATGATATACTGACGTAGTTTTCTGCATATTGGTCGACAAATATGAAAGAAGTCAGTTTCGGCCCGGAACAACCTTTTCTACAGTGGAAATACACGGAACGGTTCGGGAACAGACACAACCCGGGAACCCGTACCGCGACCTCTGTTCTCTGTGCTCGATGCCTTTTCCAAATACCCACACTTGTGGTCTTTGCACTTGACCACTTGAACAATTATATGATGTATTTCCTGTATTTGGCCCAAGCGGCAACCTCCCACTCTCTCTCGTGAAGCCAACACGGAAGTTACTTAAACTGTAATTCATCAACTGGCCGCTAGAAGCTGGCTGCAAAAGGGAGTCAGTCCCATAGACTCCCCATGTTAAAATGCCCAACTTTACAGCAGAAAAAAACATGTTTACAGCCTGGTTCAAAAAATTATTTTGATCTATATAGCTAATTTTGCCCTTCATGACAACTTGTGAGGGGGTGAATTTTTTTTATAACTCATCCGTTTAAATTATATTAAGCCTTAAAGTTCTGCATAATTAAGTGCGTGGCCACTTGAGTGATAGGTGGCTTGCCGCTGCTGTCACCACTGTCGAGCTAGGTGGGCGTGGCTTCAGCAACCTGCTAACCTGCTCCTGCCAATTTTCGATTATCCGGGAGTGACGCGCTTCCAAGATGGCAACGGCTGGCTCCACCCACTTTTGAGCTTTTGAGCTTCTCTTCGGAAATCTACGGGTGACGTCACGGACACTACGTCCATGTTTTTATACAGTCTATGGTAGGGAGTTGTTAAGCTTTGCTATAGCAATAGACAGCTTAAATACACAATACGTCTTATTGTATAAAAGTTTTCACCCCCTCAATGAAAGTCTATGGGATTTTAGGTAGCTTTGATAGTCTGGTTTACGAAAACCGTAAGCCGGATCAGTTAGAAAAGATATAGCAACCCGAGTCAGACCAGTCTGAAGGTCTGACCCGAGTTTGGTGGTTGTAGCTTTAAAAGTCTAGGAGGAGATACATTTTAAAGGGATCATATGATGCGATTTCAATTTTTCCTTTCTCTTTGGAGTGTTACAAGCCCTTGGTGCATAAAGAAGATCTGTAAAGTTGCAAAGACTAAAGTCTCAAATCCAAAGAGATATTCTTTATAAAAGTTAAGAGTCAACCACGCCTACCTGAAACTGTCTTTTTACAAAGCATTCTGTTGCAGCTGAATAACACGAGCAAAAATCAGCAGCCTACAGAACACTGTAAGAGGAATTTTGCCTATGCTTTTAAAAAAAAATCCCACAGCAAAAACAACTAGATTAATACACATTTCAAATATTAAAGTGTTAAAGACAAGTAAACAGTCAGTAATAAGATAGGAACAAACAAATCAATTAGCAATATCATAAATAAATACAACTGAACAAAATTTCAGGTACAGAAACTGTAATTAAAAGTTTAAAAACACTGCATAGTTTTCTTTTCATAAAATAGATTAATCAATTAAAGTTATTAAATATTTTCAATATTTTCAGTAAGACAAAAACGGCTGTGTTTATGATGATATACTGACGTAGTTTTCTGCATATTGGTCGACAAATATGAAAGAAGTCAGTTTCGGCCCGGAACAACCTTTTCTACAGTGGAAATACACGGAACGGTTCGGGAACAGACACAACCCGGGAACCCGTACCGCGACCTCTGTTCTCTGTGCTCGATGCCTTTTCCAAATACCCACACTTGTGGTCTTTGCACTTGACCACTTGAACAATTATATGATGTATTTCCTGTATTTGGCCCAAGCGGCAACCTCCCACTCTCTCTCGTGAAGCCAACACGGAAGTTACTTAAACTGTAATTCATCAACTGGCCGCTAGAAGCTGGCTGCAAAAGGGAGTCAGTCCCATAGACTCCCCATGTTAAAATGCCCAACTTTACAGCAGAAAAAAACATGTTTACAGCCTGGTTCAAAAAATTATTTTGATCTATATAGCTAATTTTGCCCTTCATGACAACTGTGAGGGGGGTGAATTTTTTTTATAACTCATCCGTTTAAATTATATTAAGCCTTAAAGTTCTGCATAATTAAGTGCGTGGCCACTTGAGTGATAGGTGGCTTGCCGCTGCTGTCACCACTGTCGAGCTAGGTGGGCGTGGCTTCAGCAACCTGCTCCCGCTTCTTTGCCAATTTTCGATTATCCGGGAGTGACGCGCTTCCAAGATGGCAACGGCTGGCTCCACCCACTTTTGAGCTTCAAAAACGCTCTTCGGAAATCTACGGGTGACGTCACGGACACTACGTCCATGTTTTTATACAGTCTATGGTTTGGCCCAAGTGTTCAAGTGAGGATGAAGACCACGTGTGTGTGTCGAACTTTTCATTACCTGATGGGACACACTTAAAGTGTTGTAAAAATGCAAGTGTTTACATAGCTTTATTTTAATTTTAAATACTTTGCATTTTAAAATCAACTTCTAAATGTCTGTTCAGTAGTCCCTATAACATAACATAATTTTAATTTGTGGTGCTTCTAATTAAGTGATAAAAAGCAGTTGCAAATGTTGTACAAAATAAATATCACCACTACTCATCATTGCACCAATAAAACGTAAAAACACTGCTTTCTACCAAATTATATGTAATATCTTATTATTATATTAATATTTAACTTGCATTGGAAAGGTTTCCGTGACCTCTCGTGAGATCTCGGCAAAAAGTCTCACGATTTATTTCCATAACATGATGCGTGATGGGATACACTAAGAGTCGAATAGCACTCCAAAGCGGTATTCAAGATAGTGTGGATTTAGTGTGCATTAAGGGCACTGCGCTTTGCCGTTTTAAAGACCTGGAACAGTCTTGCGCACTAACTTCCTGTCGCGCACACACGCTCTCAAGTGGCCAAGACCACAAGTGTGGGTATTTGGACAAGGCACGAGCTAAAGACCTGGAACAGTCTTGCGCACTAACTTCCTGTCTCGCACACGCGCTCTCAAGTGGCCAAGACCACAAGTGTGGGTATTTGGACAAGGCACGAGCTTGCGCTTCGTGTGCGCTGCACACAAACAGGGTGCAAGTTCTTTCCGTTCCTGCACTTAAATAGTCACTTTTGAGTGACACTCCCACATCTCAACATCCAATCGACATCCGAAGTCCAACCATGTCCCAAACCTACATTTAGTCTTTTTCTGTTACACTTGAATGCATCAAAATACAGAATAAAAATCATGCTTGTATTAACTTCTAGTGGAATGTATTGCATATGATTGATTCCATTTTAAATTCAGTTAGGCTGCATTCATAGGTAACTGCTTATGTAGACTAGACAGTGAGGCAGTGCACTTGATTTTGGAACAGGAAGTCCAGTGTCCTGATGTTGCCTGTATAATCCAGAGAACGTGGCTTTCGGTGCAGTTCAATGTAATTACTGATTATAACCTGTTTGTTCTTCTCTGGATGCAATCAAACAGCACAGACATCATCTCAGCGTATTCTGCTGACGGTGGAGCTAAATGTTGGCTCTAATTTAATAGCATCTCAGCATTAGTGGAGCTAAAGAGTTATTTAAACATAAGGAGGGATGCCATACCAGGAAGCCATTTTCATCACTAGCTAAGAGTGGATTAGATGTATGGAAATCAGTCGGGCCCCGCTTAAAAATGGCACACGACAGAGCAGAAGCACCTATAGAGTGAGTAAAAATATTGATTGATGGTTGGGAAATGTCACTATATGTATGTATACCCAGTAACGGTGAAGCCACACTGTTGTCCTCGCCACCAGAGTTGAGAAAGACGTCCAACGCCTCATGGTCAGACATGTCCATTAGGTCCATTTGCTCCAGCATGTCCACGTTCACCTCCATTGATGACATGCTTCCTATTGTCTCTGTGAACCAAAGGAAGAGCAACGACATCACTTCCTGCAACCTCATACTTCAATCACTAAGATGTATCAAGGATTTGAGTCCAGGATGATCGTTTAACGCATGGAGTTCGCATCTCTGTGGACAAAGAAATCCTTCATGTGAGTTCTTGGGTCAACTGTTGCCAAATAGAAGAGCAAATTTGCTTGTGTCAGATCTCATTTGATGTACAGAGCTATGTCCTGGATTCGTCACCTTGCAGTTATGTTGACTCTTTGTTGTCATTAGTGCATGCTTCACAAACACAGATTGCGGCGTGAGGCATGCCCGTCACATGTGCGTGTGTGAGCGTGACATCAGTAAGCAGAGCGGTGAACTGCGTACCTCAAGGTTGTGTAAGAGCGCAGCGGCACAGGGAGGTGGACAGCAAAGAGAGAGACATGTTAGCTCCCCTTTACAGTATTGAGACACAAACACAACCACACACTCATACACTCAGTGTCTGTGTGTGTGTGCGCTTTGAGAGATATGACACAACACAATTTCAGTCCATACTCCAAAACTATCCTGTTCTTGATTTTTCCTAAAGATTCATAGAGGATTGGTATATTCCCACCTTGCTGTACATAACAGCAATGACCTGATGGCTGATCCTAACCTCGTCCTCTTAATGAAACACTGGCTGGTCTTAGCCCCACCTTCGCTGCTTCAAGTCAAACATACCTATTTACTGATGAGATCTGCCACTTGCACTCGGAGAAGGAATTGAAATCAGAGCTCCAAAACTTGCAAAGTATTTGTGTTTTTATCAGTTTTAATTCTGACACAGCAAAACATTAAGATTACATGAAAAGAGTTTTACTGGTTAGTTGTGAGCATAAGCAGAACTGAAGGGTTTTTCTAGCCCTGCACTCTGGCTGATCTTAGCTCTGCCTCACTATTTGCTGCTTCAGTGTAGTTTATCTACTATTGGGTCAGCATTACCCATTGGACTTGCTGTTCCACAACAACTCTCTTCAGCTGCTCTTTTGTACATTCCCATACACCATGAGTCATTTTATACAAATTGACCAGGTGGGAGATGAAAGCAACTCTCAGTTTATCTGCTTCAGAGCTGGGAATTGCCTCCCCAATCCAATATCTTGGGTGCTGTGGACCCGTCACTCTTATTTGTAATAACGACTGCTGAGTGGTTTTGTACCAGACCATCTCAGTAGACATTTCTCATATATATATATATAAAGGTTAGTTAAAATATTCACAGGGATACAGCATATTTACATTAGCTTTTTGTTAAATAGATTCTGTTTGTATTAGTGTCTGGCACATTTTGATCTGGTCCTGGTTTGAGCCGAGGGCATAGGTATAGCTCACCTCTTCTCTCCGCGATCTGTAGGTATCCTGTAGACAGGTAGTGCTCCATGTCCTGCTGAAAAGCCTCCTCAAAAAACTTTTGCCTGTCCTTTAGTTTTACCTGCGGCTGGACAGGCTCTGCCTCCGGTACTCTCTGAGCATGCTCCATCTCCGCTGTGATTGGAGGACGAAAAGAAAGAGGTGTTAAGACAAACTTTGCTAAAGATTTTCTTAACAAAACCTGTTACAATATTCAGAAAATTTAAGACACCCGTGCAAGACATTTCATTTTAGGGATGTAAACTAGCATTTCAAAAGACTTAAAAACCTATATGTTAAGCATATAACATACAACCCTGTAGATAATTAAAAAGTGCCAAAGCCCAAGTATTCTCTGAGACATCTTCAAGTGATATAAAAACAAAGGTTTAGAATTAAATCAGTCGTTTTTCATTTTATAAATTTGCAGTGGTGGCGGTAACGAATTACAACTACTCACGTTACTGTAATTAAGTAGTTTTTCGGGTACTTGTACTTTTTGAGTGTATTTTTAAAGCTGTACTTTTACTTGTACTTAAGTACAAATTAAGCAAAATAATCTACTTTGTTACTTTTAAATCATAGTTCGTTACTGAGTACTCCCACAATCTGAATTGATATTCAAACCTTTGACGGCACTTTAGTAAAGATATCTGATCGTGAAGGGACCAATAAAAGCTCTGATATCTGAACCGGGAAAAGCCGCCGCTGCAGCAGGTTTTGAAGAGCTGATCGAACAGCGAGGGAGCTCAGCGTAATTTATGGACTCAAAGTTTGGAGGAACAAACTACATGGTAGTGTTATCATAGATATCTATATTTTGATACCGATACTGAAATATCTGACACGGTTCCATTACTAATTTTCCACAGTATCTACCAAATATACACCGATACAAGCTGCGTCTCTCTTTGCTCTCCGACAGCGAGTTTGACACGCATCCACCTCCTGTCGATTACAGAGTCTGAATGTCCTCGTGGGATTGCAGGTATTCCGCATAATTTTAATCATTCCCGCACAAATGTGGCGAGTGCTTTATTGTAACATGAGAACACAGTTATGTAATCGCAGAAAACTGGATGCGAGCTCTCAAATAGGCCTAACTTATACAAATTAACTGCCTGTCCTCACTCCGATATTGCTTGTGCGCACTCATACTGTGTGCAATCGCGATCTCTCCATGCTTTTAAGTAGAAATCATTTCTCTTTGCTCCTGGATTAAACTTTGTCAAAAGTTAGAATAGATCAGAATAGATCTATATGTCAGAATAGGTCAGAATAGATCCACGCCTGACCGAGGAAAATCCTATTGGAAATTGTATTGACTGTAAGTGGAATGCACCAGAAAGTCTTTCAACAATCAAAGATGGAACTTTAATTTCTTTACAATGTAAGTTTATGCTAGAAATGTTTCTGAATGGGATATTTGTACATATAAATATCCTAGTCTGCCTAACTGCATCACTACATTGTAGAGACATTACAGGTCAAAATCATTTGATGTTCCATTTATCGAAATAAATAGGCCTAACATACTGTATATGGCTCTTAAATAACTGCTTATAAAAGTTCAGTGTTGTCATATTTTGAATACCTCAAGCTGACGTGAGGTAATTTGTTTTATAATTTTATTACTGACTGTGTACTTGTCTTTTTTTTTTTGTAAATTCAATTCAGTTTGAAATCAAATTTGAAATCAAGCTTCCTTGTGCTGTAAGCTTTTGCAACAGTTACCCTATTTTAAAGACACAAATACACAGAATGACCAAATGTTTAAGATTTAGATTTTTGTAATGGTAATTGATATTTCGATATTTATGTTTGCAAATATAAGCCTATAAAAGCCTGAACACCAGTTCATCATATAAAGTGAACGTGTAACCCTTTATTCAATATTCCGTTTCACTTGCAAATACATCACAACACTGAAGTCAGTTGCAACTTCCGGTTCACGAGTACTTTGATACTGATATTTTTCAAGTTATGAAGTTAGAAATTCCTGTCTCATGACCACTAATTCACATACTTTGTCAATAAGATAAAAGTGGGTTTTGTTCAAAGTAGCTATTATCCACATTGATATGAATAGTTTTTGGTAGTTCATTAAATATCGCCGGCTAAAAAGTAACTAGTAACTAGTACTTTTACTTAAGTACTGTTTTGACACCAGTACTTTTACTTGTAATTGAGTATTATTTCAGCAATGTAACAGTACTTGTACTTAAGTACTCTTTCCACCACTGCAAATTTGTCATGAGTCACAACCATGAGGCAACATTCTGAACACACACACAGTTCACAATGAGCTTTCCCAAAAGCATACTGGTCTGGACAGGACAGCAGGGGGTTGTCAGATCAGTCCAGCAGTGATTTTCAGATCTCTGCTCTGCACAGCTTGATCTGAATCAGCGTATTCACAGGTAAAAAGATGTCCTGACAGGACATAACTAGCCCACATTTTCCTAAAACTGGGTCTGGAGAATGCCGTAAAAAGCCCTGTGATGTGCTATAGCGTTTACCATATTGGTGAAAGTTCTGAAGGGTTAAGTTGTCTAATGGTTATAATTATCTGTTTTGCCTCATTAAATGTGCATTCAAAAGTGCTAATTTAAAGCAATTCAAAACAGTGTTTGTGTGAAGAGCCATCTGAATGGTGTAACTCATATAATATGAAGACTGTACTCAATAGTTTCCTTTTTTTTTTTTCGAGGTGTTTCAATGGCAAAGAGCTTTACCAGCGGAGACAACAGAAGAAAAACTACATGTACTGCCGAAGAAGCGGAAAAGCCAGAAGACAGAAAGTGCGACAAAGACAAAAATGAACGTAAACAGAACTACAGCACACACAAGGTGGAAAGATTTGATGATGGAGAAAATCCTGAGTTGTGATGACAAATTGCTGCATTTGTGTCGGAAAGGTAAGAGAATGAATTAATTGTGAAGAGCGCTGTAGTAATATCGCTGTAATTTACATAAAACGCAAAGACGATCGTGCTGACCGTTGGGGTGAGCATGAAGAACAGCGTTGTTAATGCTACCTAAAGAACTGCTAATGCAAAACAGTGAATTAAGTGGGGAAAATTATTGCAATTTGATTTATCAGTAAGAGAAAGACTAAATTGTCTGCTAAAAGATATTTTGTCAGTTTAGCAGTGCACCAGCATACAGTAGATGGCCTAAAGCTAATAGACAAGGACTTAAGACACACAACTCCTATTTTAATTTAATAGGATCTTTAAAATGTTTTAATTTTATATGAAATAAAAATTTTAAATAATTCACTTTACAAATTTAACAATAAATAAACAATTTAAAATAATTTATGTTTAAATGCAATTTAAAAGTGATATGTGTTTTAATTTTTAATATGACCATTTAGTGTTTATTTAAATGTTTATTTTTTACTTTTAACTTGATAATTGTTATAGAAGTGGCACTTCTAGTCCTGCATACTGTAAGAATCAACCACGTATCCAGTATTAACTAATGACATTGTTGGTTTAGTGTTTGTGGGAAGCTGAGGCCTCTGTCCATCCCTTATTTACCAGAATTCCAGGTGTCTGCATATCACTCTTATCCTTTGTCTCAATTTTTCATATTTTGCAATCCTGTGGGCTGGAGTGAATGTGCATCAGTAACTTGATTGTGGATAAAAGTAAGTGTGCTCATATTCCGTTTAGGAGAAAGCACAAATAAAACACTGTGTGTGTGTGTTTTATTTATTTATTTGCTCTGTCTGGATTAATGAATGGCTGTGGTCGTCCTGAGGGAAGCAGCTCTGGTCTCTGGTCTTTCATCAAAGAGTTGCGCTCCAGTTCACGCATGTCTTCTCTTCATTTACCATCACACACACTCTTTGACCAAAGGCCTGCTCACAGCACACACACACACTCCAATACACTTCTGACTAGACTTGAATCTAACTTTCCTCTGTTTTGAAATGTGGACTCACAGTCTCAGTCTATAATATGGGCATCTACATACCACATAATACAGTAATCATTTAGCATGTCTATGACATGATTAATGTTCCCATTTTGTAATCGTTATACATTCATTTTCTCATAGCAATGCAAGTTATTATTATATAATGGCTCATTACAGCTAATTTAATTATGCTCTGTGCTTATGCTTGTGTGTTTGTGTAGATGTTGTAATGTGATTATGACTAAGAGTAATAGAAGAGTCTGTGCGTGACACTGTGATATATTAGAGACATGTTATATTCTGTTCTCAGACTGCCAGACTGATTTTGCGCCCAAAGTGCCGTCTGAGAGTATTTCCTCTAAGATATCGCTGCGCAGAAAGACAGTTCAGCTCGTGTTAGAAGTCCAGTTCTCCTTCAGACTGGTATTTCTCTTGAGAGGAGCTTCAGTCTTTGATGCACTGACCTGAGACTGAACTGACTTATTTCCTCAACAAATACTGAGGCTTTAAGAGGACTACAGAGTTTTGAGTTAAGAAATACAGTTTTCTAGAGGCCTAGAGAACACTACAACTTTTATACAAGATACAGTTCAAGTTCAACATGATTTGTTCTTCAAACATGCATCTTTAAAAGAAAAACGTTCAGCTTAATGCAAAGTGACCCACATTTGGGTTTTGATCACTGAAAATGTATACAATTTAACAATTTATTGCTGGAGCCATACTGAGATTCCAAAATCACTGCATCATACAGGGCCTTAAAAACAAAGATCCCAAAAGAAAAGTTTAAGAATTAAAATCTAAATATGATATTAAGATATTGTGCCGAGTGGAGGCGGGGCCGAGAGCCGTGGGAACGGAGCGAGGCCGGTGGAGTAATTGATAATTAGCGACACCTGCACCACTCACCGGTCTCGAGTCCCACGGGGGGGGCCCGGAAGGAAAAAAGGTGCCGAGTGGAGGCGGGGCCGAGAGCCGTGGGAACGGAGCGAGGCCGGTGGAGTAATTGATAATTAGCGACACCTGCACCACTCACCGGTCTCGAGTCCCACGGAGGAGCTCCGGAAGGATAAAAGGAGGAGTGACGACAGTGAAAGATGAGAGAGGAGCAGGCCTGGATTTTATTTTGTGTTTTGTGTGCGGCAGTCGTCTGAGAGGGGCTGCCGCTTTACTTTCATTTTGTGTTTGTTTATTTTGTTAAAGTTTTGTTTAAATGTTCACCGGTTCCCGCCTCCTTCTTCCGACCTACGAACGTTGTTACAGATATCCTTAATACTTAAGTTACAGACATGCAAACTTGGGGGGGGGGGATAGTTTTCATATAAACTATTCATATATATAGTTTATATGAAAACTATAATGCAACAAAGATTGCTAAAGCCAACAGATTTTACTATTAGACCTTCCAATCTGTTTGTGTAAATAATTATAATATTGCTGTTCTAGTGGACTCAAGCATCAGTCAAGGAACGTTAGCAAAAATGACACATTCCTTTTCTAAATAGCTTCTGTAGGGATTTCATATAGGAGACACGGAGATGCCACTGGATCACCATCATGAGGCTTTGAATTAATCTAATCAAGAGATACCACAGAGACCTTTTGTACCAGAGCTGAAAAGCCTTTTGACGACATATGGATGCCTCGTGAGCGTGGATGCATAGAATTAGTGTCCAGAACAGGAAAAAGATCTAAACGACGCCCTCAGGCAAGCACAGGATGTACAGCGTGACGCCACATGACTATCCCATGATTTTCGATGTGATTTAATGCCAATTAATTGGATCTACTTATTGATTGTGTCATTCCACAATGAGCGCATGAATGATTGCCTGCAGAATACCCCTACACACACTCCATCTATCTTGGTTTGTGCTCTTGTAATGGCTTCATTTGTGTGTAATTGCAATGACAGATTGCAGGGTCGTGGAAACAACACAGACACGCGCTGTGAGTGGAGTGAGCACTATTGAGTGGAAGACGATGTGCTTGGTTTGCCATATGGGCTGTTGTAAAGACTCATTCACACCAGCCGTAGTTCATGTCTTAGTCTTTGTGTGGCGACACCTGCGTCTCTTACTGTGCCATGCTCCATCAAATTTGGCCTCATTCAGAGCTCCGTAACGTCTCGTCATGAGATCGCAAGCTATTTTGCACACTACATGAGGGGTTTTAAGTATGAAAGGGTTAGGTTTGAGACTGTTAAGGCAGAGTGAGAGGGAGTGTGGCTGTTCACGAGAGAGATTAAAGCAGCACACCTACTGTGAGGGATCAGACTGCTAAATATGATAATGATATTTTAATTGCAAATGAATACAACTATATGAGGGTTAGTTTTAGGCCTGATTCTGCAAAATCTAATGAAATTTATAATATAATGCAAGAGCAGGGATGAATATAGGATTTAATGACTGTTGTTTGTCAGTAGATATTTAACGGTGACATGTGATTGTATAATAAATACATAAAAAATGCAGTTCACACATACAACAACAATATATACAGGGTTTGAAATTACCTTTTTCACTCGGCACGGTACTGATTTCCTGTCTGCGTCTGCCCAGTATGCACACATATCGTGACTGGATTAATTCACACATCAATAAACCACATTTCATTTGGAGTCAGCAGTGAATATTACGAGCCTCATTTTTCCTCTCTCACAGCGAGAGAGGGAGATCTTCACCAATGAGAGGCCTACAGAACTACATGGTTTATTGGACACACACACACACACACACACACACACACACACACATGGAAGGAAGTCCACAGGCTGCATTCTCTCTTCTTGCCATTCTTCATTTAGCCTGATGAGTCTGCTGTTGTGTTCCAGCATTCCTGCATGCCAACACCCATCAGTGTAGGTTTGTACGAGTGTGAACCTCCTAGCGGACTGAGTCACGCTGCTCCTGTCTGGACTGTTCTCTGTCTAGTGCTGAGAAGTAGGTCATATTAATTAACTTCAAGAAATCTCAGCATGTGTTTGGAGAAAGAGCTTGACCTCCCGTAAACAACACAAAAAACACAATTACTGTACACTAACACCACACTGTATGAATCCTGGATTCTGATTGGTTGACATCTATCTATCTATCTATCTATCTATCTATCTATCTATCTATCTATCTATCTATCTATCTATCTATCTATCTATGTTATATAAATCTATCTATCTATCTATCTATCTATCTATCTATCTATCTATCTATCTATCTATCGTTATATAAATCTATCTATCGTTATATAAATCTATCATTTTGCCTATATAAATCTATCATTCTATCTATCTATCTATCTATCTATCTATCTATCTATCTATCTATCTATCTATCTATCGTTATATAAATCTATCATTCTGCCTATATAAATCTATCTATCTATCTATCTGTCTATCTGTCTATCTGTCTGTCTGTCATCTGTCTGCGTGCATCACTTTTTTATTGAGGCTCAATTTGTTAACACTATTGCATGCTTTAAGTGTCATGAACTAAAAAAAAACATTTACTGCATTTATTAATTCAGCTTAATGTTACAGTTTTTCTCAGTTGCTTTGGTGCATTTCTCAAATCATCCGTAATATTTGCAAAGAAGTATGTGCATTTCTCAAAACAATTGGTACGAACAGCACCACACAAAGGATTACCTGCAAAAGCCTGTAACTTACTCAAAAGTCGGTTTGGTGCATTTCTCAGATCAGAAATGAAATTCTCAAAACTACTTGTTCAACCTCCACGACATCTAGTCAATTGTGCACATCATAAAAGCAGTTTCTCATTCTTTTGAACAAGTTGCGATTGCTTTGGTACATTCATGTAATTGATTATGTATTTGTCTGTGGTTCCCTGCATTATCAGTTGCTAATGCCATGTTGCTCAAAATGTACTATATAGTTCTCTGTGCAACAGTCTTACCCCCAAAACGTCTAGGCATTAGTTCATCGTATAAGTCATTAAATGCAAAATGGTTGATCTAGTTGTCAAACTTTCAAGCATATTTTCTACACATTTCTATTATACTTTGTGTAAATTTGCCATGAATTGTACAGGGGAATCTTGACTTTCACTAATGAAGAGAACGTAGATCAGCTAATGATAAACCAGTTCTCTGAAATAGTCCGATACATTTCCCCGAAGCATATTCGTTACTTACTACAAAATACTCAGAAGTCAGAAGAACACGGACTGGAGGAAAGCAGGATTGACGAATCAGTGGTCTGGCATTTGCAATTTAGACTCCTAAAAAACACCTTTGCTCATGTGCAAACAAGTGCGCACACAACCGCGGATGATTTCAGTTTCCACTCAAGTCAAGTCTGGGGTGTGCGATACAGCATCGTCTGCGATAATATGGTAAGTGTTGTAACTTGTAATGTGCGATCTGGCATTATCAAGTAGGGTATATCAACAAAGCACACAGTGCACGCATGTTGATTTATTAGTCTATTAAAACTCAATTTGTAGACGGAATTTGTAGACGGAAAAAATGGTTCTGTATGCTTTTTATATTTATATAATTTAATATAATTAACAATCTATATCACACAAAGAGTACCGATTTTCTGCAGATATCAGCATGATCACACATTTAATAATTCTATACAAGTTCAGTAAAGTTAGCAATAAGTGGACTTACATTTTAGACATAATATTGCTTGTTTTTGCTAAATTTTGCCAACGAAAATAGTTCCAAACAAAGATCACAGCACTGTTCTGCGTCTCTGAGCAATGGATGGTGTTTACTTATTGAATGAATCAGCTTTTTGAACGAATCGGTTGAATAAATGATTCAGTGATTCACTCATTAACACACCCTGCGTTCCATTTGTAAGGGTTCATCCCTATGCCCTAATCCCTTTAAAGGGTTTACCCTTAATGAGAGCTTCGAAGGGTGTAGGGGACCAAACAACTGTTTCTTGAAGTGCCCTTCTGCGTCATCATCACGTGCTCACATGGAGGGGCCGTCATCATGCAAAGAATCTGTGCAAAGCATCATGGGAGCCCGAAGTGTCCATCAGTTGTACCCTTCGAAATCTTTCATTCCGAAGGGCCCTTTGAAGTGGCCAGTTTTGAGGACTTCGGTTTGGAACGACCCTTCAATATGGCGGCCATGATTGTTTTCACTCTGAAGTGCCCTTCGGAGGGCAATATATCCCAATTAGGAACGCACCGAAAATTTCAAATACTTTGTTCCTGAATGAATCAGTCGTTTGAATGAATCGGTTAGATCTCAATGACTCACTCATTAACAGTCACTTGCTGCCACCTACTGGCGGTTTTAATTTCACATTTCGACTATTTTTTCATGTTTTAAACCATTTCAAATTTCAGTATTCAACGTTAACTTCTGCCAAAGTCGTTTTCTGGTAAGATATCTGTACTTTTCGTTGAGTATGGCTTTCAGGTACTTTATACACCACTGTCTGACAAAAAAAAAACGTTACAACGTCATTGTGATATAGAAAAGAAATATGGGCACAAAGGCGAAAATACGAAATTGGAAAGGCAACCACAGGAGAAGAACACACCCCTTAGGCAGAACTTTGCTTTTGCATGTAGCACTGTATGAGGAATTGCAGTGCAGTCGGTCTACACCTCCTGACATGCCAGTCTGTCGTCCCACAAATTCTCATCTACATCACAATGAATATCTTCCCTTGCAATGCAATGTGGATTTGGAGTCAAGTGAACCATCTCACAACTTCTTATGTGGATGAGGCTGGCTTCAGCCTGACCAAAAGCAAAAGGCGTGGTTGAAATTTCATCAGCCACAGAGCTACTGTTGATTTGCCAGACCAACAGGGAGGAAATATCCATTGTCAGAATTTGTAACTCTTGTGTTGTCCTCTGTCTATATATGCTTTCCAATTGAAGGTTCATGAGATGCACCTTCGCGCTATTTCAGAGAACTGGTTTATCATTAGCTGATCTACATTCTCTTCATTAGTGAAAGTCAAGATCCCCCTGTACAATTCATGGCAAATTTACACAAAGTCTAATAGAAATGTGTAGAAAATATGCTTGAAAGTTTATGACAACTAGATCAACCATTTTGCATTTAATGACTTATACGATGAACTAATGCCTAGATGTTTTGGGGGTAAGACTGTTGCACAGAGAACTATATAGTACATTTTGAGCAACATGACATTAGCAACTGATAATGCAGGGAACCACAGACAAATACATAATCAATTACATGAATGTACCAAAGCAATCGCAACTTGTTCAAAAGAATGAGAAACTGCTTTTATGATGTGCACAATTGACTAGATGTCGTGGAGGTTGAACAAGTAGTTTTGAGAATTTCATTTCTGATCTGAGAAATGCACCAAATCGACTGAGAAAAACTGAATTAATAAACATACTAATGTTAATTGGTAGTTCAGCCAGTCAGTCAGTAAATTAACCAGTATGATTGATTATCAGAGACTTTTTCTACAGCTAAAGGATTCTCCATAGTCTGATCTAATCTGACTCTACAGCAACCAAGTGCACTTGCCATGCCAGCAGAAGAGTGGATCATCATTTATGCTTTAGTAGGCTTCATAAAAAAAATTGCATGTTAATCTTATAACATATTAACTCTCAGTAAAATCCCCCCTTCACACCCCACCCTAGTCAGCCCAGAGCTTCGATCAGCGTTATTTAATGTGCCATTCTGAGAGAATGCATTATCCATGCTGAACAGCTGTAAACGCCTCCACCCAGGATTAAAGGACTGCCTCAGACTATTACTTCACTTTTCTGTCAGAGGGATATGAGCTGTGAGCATGTTATGTCTTAATGTGTAATGAACCCATGATGCCCGCCCCAAAGCCAGCGGGATTTGCTTACATTTAGGATGACAGCTTTCCTACCCTCAGAATTACTGGCTGTTACACTTCTCATCAGAAGGCTTCCTATTGTAAGCACTGCTTTTGCACTACAGAGTGATATGAACGAAACCATTAGAGAAATATCTGGGGTTCAATACCAGTTAAGCTCAATAGAGAGCATTTGTGGCACAAAAAAATATTAACACTCAAAGCAAGCATTGAGTGTTTACAGTAGATGTAAATGGGGCCAATTTCTGGAGGATTTAAAAGCAGAAATGTGACCCTTGTGAAAAAGAAGTATACATGTATCATACTTTTAAAGGCAGGGAAACACCAAGCCAACGGTCATAGTTTTTCTGTGTTTTCCACATGTCAGCTCCCATCTGGTTTAAGCCGGCGGCAGTTTGATGGATTTAGCATGTTGAATCGACATTGGGGCCATTGATAAGAGTTAGAACTCATACTGGATATTCAGTTTAGCGAACAAGAACTAAAGCAAAAAATTTTTTTTACATTATCTTACCAATATGCAAATATTTTCATAACAAAATGAGCCACTTATAATAAAGTTAGTTATCAATATAACATATTTAAAGCAAAAACAATTTGTGATGATCACCATATTGTCAAGTTCTGTCAATTGAGCTGAACTTGTTTTAAACCTGGAATACTGATTTAAGGTCCTTTCACATGATTTGTGTCGATGTTCCCTAATGTTTTGAGCTCTCAGCATTCAAGCAGTTTCAACTGACCCCATTTACTGTGGACCTTTGGAAGCACAGCCAGTGATTACCAGACAAATCAAATTATGAGGATAGTACCAGTACAAAAAAAAATTAAAACCGAATGCAAGACTGATCCTGTGTGTAAAAGAACACATTGTTCACCACAAATGGAATTGAAATCTCCTGAAATACTAATTGACTTGTAAACAGCATTAAGCTGCAGCAGCTCCTGCAGGTGCATCTGTTGCCATGACTTTAGATGAGTTTTTTTTTTCGTTTGCTTTCAAAGCTGTTGAAGAGTATTCTGTAGTTTTGAGTGGGAGAGAGGCACAGGCAATGACACTGCATGATGTTCAACAGGTAACCAAGCAACGAGCAAACAAAAAAACACAGTAGCCACGAGCTGCCCCTGCGCTCGCCCACTTCATCGTATCCTCATGAGCTTGTTACAACGGCGCTGCATCTCTGCTGCACACCAATGACTGGATGCTCACATGGAGATCACTGACTTGTGCTTTGAGCAGCTTCAGCTGGCTTCTCTTGAACAGAGAGTAACAAAGTAGTAGTGGATGTTCAATGTCTTGGAAAGGATGATGTTATCTTAGAAAGCATGTGGGATTGTGAAAGAGTAATACTGAATATAGGTCAGTTATGTACACTTTGAAAATTTGAGTTAATTTCAATGATTAAATGATTTTGTCCTCCAATAAATATGTCAAAAACTTTGTTTTTGGACATGTATTATGCTAATCCCATGGTATTCTTTACAGTAACTTGTAAACACCATGGTATGTTTTTTCAAATGCCATTTGATACTATCACTATACCATAGTATACACATGGGCATAGCGACTGAAAGATTTTACAACTTAAAAAAAAAGAAGAAGAATGCTTTCAACGCAACAATAAATATACATACAATGTAGTTATTTTAATATGTTTTAAATTGTTATTTTATAAATAAATAAATAGTCTCAATCTATTCAAACTTACTAATGCATTTGTATGTGACAAATTTACTGTGGCCAAAGAGCTCAATGCGCTGCAACTTAAGAAAACGCGAGCAAACAGAAAAAGCACAAGCAAATTAAGAAAACATCTTCATCAGTTTGACATGTGCTGCAAATACTCAAAATACAGAAACGCTCTGTAAATGCTCAAAACACAAATAAATACAGAAACACGCTCCGCACAACGTGACCAAATACAGAAATGTGCTGCAAATACTCGCAACACAATCAAATACAGAAACGTGCTCCGCACAACGGAACCAAATACAGAAAAGCGTTGCAAGTAGCACAGACCACAATGGAAATATTTCAAGGGCACCCCAACAACCTTACGAAAATTAACAATGTTTTATTATAGTAAAAGTGTATTAACCATGTTTTTTGGCATATTGATTACTATTTGTATAACCACAGTTGTACAAATACTATGGTTAAACTGTGGTTAGTGTAGCAAAACCATGGTTAATTTGAGGTTACCATGGTTTAACTACAGTATTTGTATTTGTGTTTTATAGAATTTGGTTGTGTTGCAAGTATTTTAATTTTTTTTCTCTATTTTTTATATACTGCTTGCCTGCTGCATGGCATGAATGGATATTCAATGTTTTTACAACGTACAACAACTGTAGAGAAATCTGGACCTAAGCAAAAATCCAGACAGTCTCAAAAAGATGATCCACTGAATGCTCTATCCACTATAGCGGCTCAGTGTTCTACATTTATGTCAGAAAGAGGATTATTTACATCCAAATGTTATTTGATTTACACAAAACCAAACCTAGACATACAGGTGCATCTCAATAAATTAGAATGTCATGGAAAAGTTCATTTATTTCAGTAATTCAACTCAAAATGAGAGATTTTTGATAATTGATACAAATATGTGATGATTCAAATTGGTTGAGATGTTAAATGAATCGCGATGCATATGGGGGTGGGAGTTTATATCAATATATCTCTGAGGGGTACTGACTGTCTTTAGCAAAGTTTAGATGGTATTTTTTTCATCTTGCCTCTGTATAATGCATATTAAAGTAGTGTTTATAAGCGCAGCTCTGATTTTGTTTAAAGCGGTAACCAAGGAAATGCTGTGTCGCTGCTGTTCCATTAGCGCCACCGGTTGTCAGAGAGTGAATTTGCCTCTTATTCAACCCATCTGCTCTTTTTGTTTCGTGCAGATGTTTTATGCAGTATAGTTTTCACAAAACTAAAGTCAGAGCATTCTGTTTTTGTTTTAAAATTATACAATCTAATTTAGATTTGGGGTTTGTTTAAAAATTTCTGTTTAGTTTTGTTATTTGACATTTTAATTTCAAAAAGAAATGTGCTGCATTTTGTCCAAGCAATATTAAAAGGACACCTTTTCATTTATAATTTGTCTTAAATCAAATTTTGTTAAAAAAAGTGAGACAATTGTATTGTGAATCATATCGCAACGTGAGTTGAGTGAATCATGTCATTCCTGATTATTATTGCTAAATAAAAACATAAAAATAAGAAATATTACTTTTGAAATAACTCTATTTCACTATAATATACAAAACAGTATTTAAAGGGGACATAACACACACAGTTTCTGCCAATCTTATGTTAATCTTGAGTACCTATAAAGTAGTATTACATCCTTCATATCTCCGAAGAGTCTTTAGTTTTATCATATTCATAAAAGAGAGATACAGCTGTTCCGCTTCCCTCCTAAAACAGTCGAGCTCCTGGAGGTGTGCCGTGGGTGGAGCTAAAGAGTCACGAGCATGGGAAGCTATTAGATGTGTTCGACTTGAAGCAGCGCCACACAGATCGATCAGTGTATGACAACAAAATACCGTGAGAGCTCTAGAGAGCAGACGGCTCCTTATGCTTTCGAACTGCTCTCGCGGGACTTTGATGTCATACACCGATTGGTCTGTGCAGCGCTGCTTCAAGTCGAACACACCTAACGTTGATTTTGTGGTCTAAAAACGAAATGACAAATCCTTCTCGAGCGAGTCCTGTGCAGCGCTGCCGATGACTTCTATAACCCAAATGAAGCATGTTGATGGGCTGCTTTTGCTATAAATACAGGTGACATACAAAATTAAAGGTCATTAATTTTTATATATATATATATATATATATATATATATTAAAAGTTTTGTTTTTTTGGCAAAAGCAGACATTATTCAGTTAATCTTTGTAATTTCCTCAACTGACAATGTAGACTCCTGACAAACTTTGTTTTTGTGATCACATGCAATACAGGGAGATTTTCCCTCACCACTGTAACATGCTGCTTTAGCAAGGTTCCGTGAAAAAGTTTCAACTTTTGTTTTCCTTTTACGCCCTGAAGAAAATATCACGGTTCATCAAGTTTCATCGAAATTATCCACCCTCGATCACTTTTAGTCAGCTTTGACGAAACTCCTTTATAAGAAACTCCTCTCAGCTTTAGCGTGTCTTCAGAGTGAATTTGCCTCTTATTCAACCCATCTGCTCTTTTTGTTTCGTGCAGATGTTTTATGCAGTATAGTTTTCACAAAACTAAAGTCAGAGCATTCTGTTTTTGTTTTAAAATTATACAATCTAATTTAGATTTGGGGTTTGTTTAAAAATTTCTGTTTAGTTTTGTTATTTGACATTTTAATTTCAAAAAGAAATGTGCTGCATTTTGTCCAAGCAATATTAAAAGGACACCTTTTCATTTATAATTTGTCTTAAATCAAATTTTGTTAAAAAAAGTGAGACAATTGTATTGTGAATCATATCGCAACGTGAGTTGAGTGAATCATGTCATTCCTGATTATTATTGCTAAATAAAAACATAAAAATAAGAAATATTACTTTTGAAATAACTCTATTTCACTATAATATACAAAACAGTATTTAAAGGGGACATAACACACACAGTTTCTGCCAATCTTATGTTAATCTTGAGTACCTATAAAGTAGTATTACATCCTTCATATCTCCGAAGAGTCTTTAGTTTTATCATATTCATAAAAGAGAGATACAGCTGTTCCGCTTCCCTCCTAAAACAGTCGAGCTCCTGGAGGTGTGCCGTGGGTGGAGCTAAAGAGTCACGAGCATGGGAAGCTATTAGATGTGTTCGACTTGAAGCAGCGCCACACAGATCGATCAGTGTATGACAACAAAATACCGTGAGAGCTCTAGAGAGCAGACGGCTCCTTATGCTTTCGAACTGCTCTCGCGGGACTTTGATGTCATACACCGATTGGTCTGTGCAGCGCTGCTTCAAGTCGAACACACCTAACGTTGATTTTGTGGTCTAAAAACGAAATGACAAATCCTTCTCGAGCGAGTCCTGTGCAGCGCTGCCGATGACTTCTATAACCCAAATGAAGCATGTTGATGGGCTGCTTTTGCTATAAATACAGGTGACATACAAAATTAAAGGTCATTAATTTTTATATATATATATATATATATATATATATATTAAAAGTTTTGTTTTTTTGGCAAAAGCAGACATTATTCAGTTAATCTTTGTAATTTCCTCAACTGACAATGTAGACTCCTGACAAACTTTGTTTTTGTGATCACATGCAATACAGGGAGATTTTCCCTCACCACTGTAACATGCTGCTTTAGCAAGGTTCCGTGAAAAAGTTTCAACTTTTGTTTTCCTTTTACGCCCTGAAGAAAATATCACGGTTCATCAAGTTTCATCGAAATTATCCACCCTCGATCACTTTTAGTCAGCTTTGACGAAACTCCTTTATAAGAAACTCCTCTCAGCTTTAGCGTGTCTTTTCGAAGTGACTAGCAGCCTTGTCACCTGACCTGAAAACTGTGCGCTGATTCGCTAAAACAGACTTATCAGGTTGTGTTCACAAACAACAAGGGTGCTTGTCAGTTTCTGCTGTAAAACGTGAACTTGCGATGCCTTGACAGTGGACAATACTGGCTTTTGTGACAAAACGTGTTTAGGGTTTATGTGGAGAATAAGTACTAGTACTTAATGGAAAAGATACTAGTATCTAAAAAAATAAGTACTAGTAGCATGAAAATAGATACTGGTACTGTTTATAGATTAAATGTTAAAACCACTTGCCATATGATCGGTTCCTTTGAATTTATTCTGCCAGTGTTGACAATTTCAGTACAACACCGCTGTGAAAAAGTGGAGACATTTTAATAATCCTCTTTTTGTCTTGCAGTTTTTGTAATCCTGTTCATTAAAGGCAACTCTCTCTGGTACAGATTATAAAAGTCTGGAAGAAAAAATCCCAATAAAGCTTTTTATATTGATCATATTGAAAACTATTTTTTAATAGGCAAACTATGTACCCACAATTTTAATATTTGTGTCCTTGGGTTATGGATAATGCAGTTTATACCTTTTCTTACATATAGGAATTTTGAAATGCACACACATATAACATACAATGATAAAATATAATAACTATATATAAAATAAGATAAGGGTAGATGGTCATTGTTCCACTCTATTGGTAAATATTACTGTATGTAATGTCTGAATGCCTCTCTGTGTGTTTTCTTTGTTTTCAAGGCAAACAAGCATGTTGTTTTCTTGTGCTATGACCCCAAACTATAGCTCCTGAATAAAGGCCATCTTACGCATGAAAGGCCACAAGCATGAGAAAGAGAATGAACGGGGTGGAAGACACTAGGACAAAAATAGATTCTCACATTTCAGCAAGTATGTTCCTCAGGGTTGTGCTTTCTAAACCCTCCAGATCTGTACATCTAATGTTAATTTGAGTTGACGGAACGGACATGTAGATGAGCTTTGCCCTTTGATAGAGGTAAAATGGTGTTATGTTAAATATGTTCCATCCTCATGCCAACCACACATTTCCCAGGGTGATTGTTAGAGGAAGATGCAACAATCCCAGCTTACCAAGGTCACCATAAGCTAATGAGCCGATGCAAATTAAGACGGTTACAAAGAACTGAAGATTGTACAAGATGATGTCTTTGTGCTGTGGGCTTCCTCAACGTCTCTAGGTTATGTATGTAACCATGGTTCCCCGAGGAAACGAGACGCTGCGTCGAGATCGCTTTGGGAACGCCTCTGCGTGACCGCGTTCTGAAGCACATGCCAAAACAGCCCAATGGAGTAGCGAGACGTCACGGGCGGGGTGACGTAAGCACCAGAAAGTATAAAAGCACATCTGGCAGAGTGCAAACCAGCTTCGATGAAGTTGCGCCTGCAGGGATGCCGGGAGTATGGCAAAGAGACAGTAGCGAATCAGCTCATGACAGGAAATATTAATAATTAACCATAACTAGTTATAATTAACTATTCAAATTTTAGATCCGCTGTAGATATTTAGCTGACCTCTCAGGGTCACTGTCTTGTCAATTCTAAGAACGTTAATTTCCTGGTTAAGGGAAATAACTTTCTTACTGTACAATTCTACAAAGCTTGTAGCGTAAATCTGCATGATTAGTGACTCCAGTTATGAGCAAACAATGAACACGTCAAGTGTGATACAAGTAAGGTTTTATTAACTACATAAACACATAAACTTGTCTAACATACTACATAAACACATAAACTGGTCTAACATACACATACACACACACACACACATACAGTTGGTATAGGAAAGGGTTAAAGTTTGACTCAGTACAGAAAGAGACATAAGGAATGACATTTATGGAACCATTTGCATATTCAACAGATCTAAGCCTGAGGTGATATCAGCGTTGTTTGCCATGCAACAAAGGGGCCTGTTCGGCTCCCTGGGTTGTTACGCATTCCGGGTAGAAGGGTTCATGGGTCCTCGTATGGCTTGTTACCTGAGGAGGGTTACAGAGTATTTGTTAAATATAAAAATAAAATATATATTGTGTGTTTGATTGGTCCAGACGCTACAAGACGCAGCGTCTCGTTCCCTCGGGGAACCATGATTAACCTAGAAATGAGCTGCGTCGAGATCGCTTTGGGAATGAGAAT
>NW_015506410.1:458611-459017 GCF_001515645.1 Sinocyclocheilus grahami
TGGCCTACTTCCTGGAACAGAGGAGGACAGAATGCCTGAAGTACTGGGCAAGTACTGAAGAAGTGGGCACCTTAGGGACATACCCGGCCCTCGGGTAAAGGAATGCCCTAACCATGCCTGGAGCAAATTCCAGGCACGAAACAGTGTCTGTGAAACAGTGGAAGTGCCTGAAGATCCCTGATCCTTTTTAGTGAGGAAATAGCGAGGAGAAAGATGGTCTTGAGCATGAGCAACTTGACTGAAACTTCTTCCATGGGTTCAAAGGGGGCATTGCATAAGCCCTCCAGAACCACAGCCAGGTCCCATGAGGGCACCTTAGTGCGCTGTACCGGCCTCAGCCTCAGGGTGCCACGGAGGAAACGAGTGATAAGTGGATGTCTTCCCAATGATTGACCACCCAGAAGGG
>NW_015506410.1:459232-459775 GCF_001515645.1 Sinocyclocheilus grahami
GAGCTGTGCCCCCTCAGGGGCCATGCCCACAGCTTCCATAACTCCGGGCGGGGGTGAAGAATGGCGCCCACCGCCTGAGAGAGGAGGTCCCTCCTGATCGGAATATCCAGCAGAGAGCTGTCGAGGAGGGACACCAAGTCCGAAAACCATACTCGGGCCAGCCAGAACGGGGCTACTAGCAACAGACGGACCCCATCCCGGCATACCCTCTCCAAAACTCCTGGGAGCAGAGAGATCGGGGGAAAAACATACAGACGAAGCATCGGCCATGTTTGCACCATGGGGGTGAGGGAAAACCAGAGCGGACAGTGTGTCAGGGATGTAAACTGCTCTTAGAGAGAGGAGCTTCCCCTGAGCCCACAGAAGGATCTGGCGCGCCAGCTTGTGCAAGGGGCGTGAACGCAGACCCCCCTGCCGATTGATGTAGGAGACCACCGATGTGTTGTCTGTGTGGACAAGACATGGTGCCCCCTTAGGTCTGGAAGGAAGTGTGTCAGAGCTCGAAACACGGCCAGCATCTCCAGGCAGTTGATGTGCCAAAAG
>NW_015506410.1:459795-462358 GCF_001515645.1 Sinocyclocheilus grahami
TGTAGTGGAGAAAGAACACTCATCTTGGCGTTTAGTCTTAACCCCAGCTCTCTCATATGGGCGAGGACGACTTCTCGATGCCGAGCCGCCATCTGCTCCGATTGAGCTAGTATTAACCAATCGTCGATGTAATTGAGTATGCTGATACCCTGGAGTCGCAGAGGAGCCAGAGCAGCATCCACCCATTTCGTGAAAGTGCGGGGTGAGAGTGACAGGCTGAAGGGAAGAACTCGATATTGGTATGCTTCGCCCCCCGAAAGCAAACCTTAAGAACTTCCAGTGTTGAGGGAGGATGGAAACATGGAAATAAGCGTCTTTGAGATCTTTCGTAACAAACCAGTCCTCGGACTGGATTTGAGATACTAGCTGCTTGATAGTGAGCATCTTGAAACGAAGCCGTTTGATAGCGTGGTTCAGAAGACGGAGATCTAAGCTCTCCCGTGCCGTACCTTCGCCGGGTGGCAGCTGGGAATTTTGCTTGTTGGAGCTCACTGAGCCCTGAAGCACTGAGGTGGCAGGGGTATCAATGAACCTCCGTGAGGGCAGTGAGGGAACAACCGACCTGACTGCTGTAGCCTCTTCACTTGAGGGGGCGAGCTCTCCCGTGCCGTACCGTTGCCGGGCGGCAGCTGGGATTTCCGCTCGTCGGAGCTCACTGAGCCCTGAAGCACCGAGGGTGGCAGGGGTCTCAATGAACCTCCGTGAGGGCACTGAGGAGGATTGGGCACCGTATACTGAGGTGTTATCCTTTCCTCCCCAGGTGGGCTGCCCTCAGGGACCTGACAATGGTAGGACCGTTTAGCCGAGGTCCTCTTAGACAAAATAATATTCCGCACATCCGTTTTCGGTCAAGAAGACCCCGACTGAGAGCGTTGCCCCGACCCCCGATCTTCTGTGGAGGGGTGCGGGTTGCAATGCTCTGTTTTTGAGACTGACGATATGAGGAGCTTGACGGCTTGGCCTGCTCCCGCTCAGCAGCCCCACCCCTGAGCAGGTCAGCCTGGTATGCTTGTAACACCGCCATGGTGTGCAAACATGTGCCAGCCTGACCTGCCGCCGTATAAGCTTTCCCAACCAGACCACGATGTTCTTTTGAATAATTCGAGACTGTGGGGCTGAAAATACGGGATGAGTACGGTTTCTCCCACAATCTTGACACCTCAGCATGGAGATCGGGGAAAAACGGAAGGCCCCCATCGTGAAGGCTGTGATCTGGATTCAGAAAACGCTCGTCTAATTACTTTTAGGACGAGCGTCCTGTTTCTCGGCTGGCCAAACGATATTTTATTTTGGCGACTGCACGAATCACACCCCATAATTACTTTTAGGACGAGCGTCCTGTTTCTCGGCTGGCCAAACGATATTTTATTTTGGCGACTGCACGAATCACACCCCATAATTACTTTTAGGACGAGCGTCCTGTTTCTCGGCTGACCAAACGATATTTTATTTTGGCTACTGGATGAATCACACCTCATACGCGAGGGACTGTGGTGGCAAGTCCACAGTCTCCTCTGTCTCGACACTCATCACATCCACCTCCTCGGAGGAAGATAGATGAAGGGTCTGGCTCTCTCTCTCTGGGGGGGTGGGAAGAAACCGCAGCGCGGGCTTCCAAACACTGAGAGAGAGCCGCGGATCTAGCGGGTGAGGACCAAGAAAAGGACGAGCCTGTCTCGGATCCCTCCACTAAATCCACCTGCGATCCCGACGACAACAGTCTACGCCGTGCCTCGGCAACAGCGAGACCGCTCCCAGCGGAATCGCGAACCTGGCCGCTCTCATCAAACACAGCCAGGCGAGAGCGGAGCATACGCAGCGAGAGTAACTCACAGTGATGACAATCAGCTCCTCGAAAGCTGACCATGCATGCTCCGCTCCCAAACAAACGACACACAAATCGTGTGTATCCCCCGCCGCCAGATATTATGGGCAGGGAGGAACACAGCATTTGTAATGCCGTTCGCTCGCCATAGACTTTTTCATGATAATTTTTTATATATGCTTGTGTGGACAGACAACAGTAAATAGACAGACACAGAGCGCTACTGAAGAGCAGAAGCTGGTTTGCGCTCTGCCGGATGCGCTTTTATACTTTCTGGTGCTTACGTCACACCGCCTGTGACGTCTCGCTACTCCATTGGGCTGATTTGACACGTGCTTCAGAACGCGGTCACGCAGAGGCGTTCCAAAATCGATCTCGACGCAGCTCGAATTCCTGAAGGGGAAGTAAAGTTTTAATTTGCAAATTAATACAAAAATGTAATACTCATACACAAATGCATTATTATTATTAACACCAAAAGTTTAATGCCCAGGAAAATAAGCACAAGACTGTGCTTATTATATATATTTTTTACAGTATAACATGTCAATGTTAAGGCACAGATGAACCATGACTTGCTATAGCTATTTATAACTTAGCTAAATATTTTTATTTACCCAAAAGAGAAAGCATTTACATTTGAAAAAAAGTCAGCTTTTAGTATACACATCAATATATATATATATATATATATATATATATATATATATATATATATATATATATATATATATATAT
>NW_015506410.1:463324-469797 GCF_001515645.1 Sinocyclocheilus grahami
ATATAATATAATATAATATAATATAATATAATATAATATAATATAATATAATATAATATAATATAATATAATATAATATACACATATTATTAATGGTTCTTTTTATCATCAATGTTGAAAACAATTGAAAACATTTTTGGGAAAGCATTTTTTTTCAGGGTTCTTTGATGAATAGAATGTTCAAATTAAAAGTTATTAACATTTATTTGAAATATAATTTTTCATTATATTATAAATGTCTTTACTGCCGCTTGATCAATTTATTGTGTCCTTGCTGAATAAAATAATTTCTCTCTCTCTCTCTCTCTCTCTCTCTCTCTCTCTCTCTCTCTCTCATCATACTTATCTCAAGCTTTTTAATGGTACTGTATTATGGTTTCCACAAAAAATATTAGGCAGTACAACTTTTTCAACATTGATAATACGAAATATTTTGAGCACCAAATCAGCATGTTAGAATGATTTCTGAAGGATCATGTGACACTTAAGATCGGAGTGATGATGGTGAAAATTCAGCTTTGCCATCACAGCAATAAATTACATTTATAAAATACATTCAGACAGAAAACATCTTAAAACTTATTTTAAGATGTACATTACAGTATTTGATCAAATAAATCTTTGGTGAGCATAAGGTACTTATTTCAAAAACATAAACAAATCTTAATTATTCCAAACTTTTGACCACCAGTATATTAAATATGAATTTAAATAATATGTGGGCATGTGAGAGCTTCCTATTACAGTATAACCCAGTTTGTGTGTGTTAATAACTCTCATAATAATGACAAATCTAGGTCTATACACTGTCCCAATTTGTGCAATCTTTGCAGATCCAGCAGAAGTTCAGCTTTTCAGCTTTTAGTATACACATCAATATATATATATATATATATATATATATATATATATATATATATATATATATATATATATATATAACACATGGAATAAAAGCCAGAAAATCACACTTTTCTTTAAAACTGTCAATAATAAAACCTACTATCAGATTTGCTGGACTTCTGCTAGCATCTGCTGGCTAAATCAGGTGCATGTCTCACAGTGGGTATCAGTTACAGTTGTCTGCATTCTACCATGCGTCTTAGTATTGATAAAGGTATAAATACCACTTTAACCCTGAAATATGATATGATAGATTCTGAAGTAGTCTGACGGTGCAATGATAGCCTGTCTGAAAGGACTAGGCAGCCTGACAAGCAGATGATTAGATAAGAAGGCTCTAAACATAGAGAGTTCCCTTAAATTGATCAGACACCCTCTTTCTGTCACTTCTCTCCAGGTCTGAGAATATTGGAGTGCTTTCATCTATAAAATAGCAGGGCTAGCATGTAGGGAAAGTATTGTGGAAGAAATAAAGTCATGCAGATTTGCAGGAGTACTCAAGGGTGATTTAACTCTGTAAAGCCTGACATATGAAATTATAGTCAGAATTAATGTTTCATTTTCATATTTAAAAAATAAATTATTGAAATTTTAGACAAAATGTTTGCATGTTTTATTTTTTTTGCATGAGTATCATAATACATCAGTTTATCATTATACGTTTTATGGTTTATATTGTATGATATACTATTTGAGGCCCAAACTGAGCAAAAATTTATAATTTGGTGCAGCTGCTGATATTTATATGGCCAAAAAGTAAGAGGAAATTCTGATAGCTTCTAATGTAAATTAGTGAGTACTTTTTAACAATATAACAGACTACATACATAAAATGCATATAAATATCAGTCGTCACTGTATCTCCCAATAATATGTTTTGGTAAGATGAGATTTAAATGCTTAGTTTTGTAATTGTTGAGGGCAAAACATATAATGCAATACAGTAATGACTGAGAGATGAAATCATATTTGATACTCACATTTTAACATGACTTTTCTAAAAATGATGTATGGATAATCACATAAACTGACATTGCTTCAGTCCAGTAAATGTTTACATTGAAATATAAAAAAATCAGATTTGACAGCAAAAAAAAAAAAAAATTAAGGGGACATTTTTACTGTTATACTAAAAGGTTAAAAAACACAACCGATGCTGTAAGTCACGTAACAATGACAATGTGACCCATGTAGTACTTCCAAATTATATTCATACTACAGATTCATACTGTATAGAACATATATATTTTAATGGTTGGGAAGTAAGATCTTATTCAAATGAAGTACATACTCAGACAGTATGTGATTTTGGATGCTGCTACTGACTATATACAAGTGAGTCATTGAATCATTCATTCAACCGATTAGTTCAAAAACATTAATTTATTCAGGAACGTGACTAATGTGTGTTGTTGGCGGTGCAAAAATGCACAAAGTATTAGCCTGATTTTGTTTAAAATGACTGTTTTTCATGTTTAATACTGTAAACTGCTTGCTTTAAAGCAATCTATTGTTATAAAGTGCTATTTAAATAAACATAATGTCACTTGACTGGAGAGGCAAATTGCATAGCTGGTGCGAACCTATCCACATCACTATGATTAGATGCGTTTATTTTTGTTACTGAGTGGAAAGTGCACAGCACATTTTAACATATTCATCTAAATGCCACAGAATGTCGGGATGTTCGCTAACAATATACCACTGTGAAGGTAGTTTGAACGCCTTTTTAACCCTATAAGTGAAGAACAAAAAAGAACTTTGGCATGAGTATATCGGGTCTGCTCATGTAGAAATAGCTCTTTAAGGTAACAACTGCACTGTTTTACTGTCTTCAAATGTGTTTCAACAAATAGCACTGTATATGCATATGGTTTCCCGGCCATTTCTATATTCTGGAGCCTTATGTTCCTTTCTTTCTCTCAGACAAGAGTTGGACTACTATGTCTAAGTGTTAGCCATACTTAAAGTATTAAAAGACACTGATACAGTTAAGTAGAGTATTTTTTTAAGCCAGAGGGACACTGTAGTTAATCCGTTGACTGTGAAAGGCATGGCTCAGCAGTCTTACCATCCCCCTTTATTGATATTGTGGCCCTTTACAATATGCTATATGTTCCCTCTGGCTGTCAAACATCTTTGTATGCTGTATGATGTGGGTTGAATTGGCTAAGGTGCTGTCACAGCTCACACACGCACTGTAAATGAACTTCTACCACTTATTTAATTTTTACGGGACAGTAAATCATAATCCCGCAGAGCTGCTTTACTGATAATGCACGGATGTGACATGTTATAGACTGCTGGAACTGTAAAAGCACCCTCTTCAACCACACAGAGAGAGACAGACACTTTGGGAAAACAAGATTTATTTATTTTTATTGCACTGGATGTATATAAGTATTTGATCAGAAACTCTGTGTATAGCACCTACCGCTCTGCACATCCTTCTGATGGATCTTAAAGCAAGACTCCATCATTTTAGTCTGATCTTAATTTGAGTGGGACATTTCAGCACATTTAATGAAGTCTTTGTAAAGAGGCTCTTACTGAATGATGGGGCAGTTTTGACCAACAGCAAAGCCACATCCTGAGCGAAAGTGCGTGCGTGCGTGTGTGTGTGTGTGGTCTCTCTGTGTAATTAACCTGCAGAGTCTGCTGAGAGTCCAACTCATTTGCTTAAAAGGCGGTTTACTACAGATTGGCAGATTGGTTTTCCTGACTCCCTCTGTGTGTGTTTGTGTGTGTTTTTGTGCGATTACTCTTTCACACTCAGGACTGGAGACTATTAAGGAAAAAATGTATCTCAGCATTCTTCTGTTGAGACAAATTAAGCTAAGAGCTGCCCACTGCTCTCTCTCTCTCTCTGTGTGTGTGTGTTCACTACTTGAATGGGTTAAATGCAGAGCACAAATTCCGAGTACGGGACACCCTACTTGGCCACACTTCACTTTGTCACTTCATTTGACAAAGGTATTATGGGATGCATATTGTTGCCTGTATATTTCATAAAATTATTTATTTTATTTTTTGAGATGCGTCCACTGTAAATTATACAGCAATTTTATTTGCAAAAAACATTAATTTGACAGTATTTTACAGTACAACATGTAATGTAATTATTAACCATTTACAGTTTTTCACCGTATATGAGATGGTAACTTTCAGTTAATCAATTAACAGACTTCTCTATAGCAGTTTTACAGTCTTTTTATATAAACATAAAAGGTTTGCAGTGTACTGTACAGTGTGTATATTAATCAGAAAATCATAGTATGTGAAAATTCATTGCATTTATTTTTGTTTTATGTCTCAGGTATCTCAGACTCAATACAAAAATACAAAAGCAATGCAACCTTTCAGTGAAAGGTGTTTGAAGCATGTTAGTTTAGTTAATTATCAGTTCTTAGAAAATTAAGAAAGGTCATTATGTATGTGAAGTTAAAGGGTCATGGAGTTTCTCATACTCCAAACAGAACATGCAAGTTAAACAAGAATAGGAAGAGGCTAGCAGGGCGATGTCTTCAGGATAGATTGGACAGAATCGTCTCATCTCAGAATTGTCTCTCCTTTGAACCTCTATGAGAGAATCAGAGGTCCCAGGGCTCTGGCTTAGTCTCGTCTCATCTGCCTGCACTGGGAACCAGAGGTTTAGACTTGAATGGATTCACTATTCTGAGAACAGCTTGACTTGCCATACACCAAACCCTTCAGGTTTAACATGACTTCAGATCACTTGGAATAAGTCATTCTCGACAGTCCCAGATGGGAACTGTGTTCAGTGATTTATTCATCAAAAGTTTGAGGGGACAAAACAATCCTATTAGTGTGAAATGTCATTCAAAATAACTGATTTCCTAGTGTTTATATGCATTATTCCAGCAAGCAAGTTAATCACGTCTGGACCTGTTCGATAGCAGCACTGAAAAACAGATTTACAGCCCACAATAACCGGCATACGCTAGCTAATTATCTTCCATATTTCATTTCCATTTCATTTTGCAAATCACAATCATGGAACCCATGAATTCATGGCTATTTATAAACACATTTCTAACTAAATCATGAGTAATAATAATAATTAATGTAACAATACAATAAAAAAAACAAACAGATAACAACAACTATATAATAATTAATACTAAATAATAAAACAACTATATCATAATTAGTAATAGTTAACTTAATTATATTATAATAATATTAAAAGTAAACAACTAATAACAACAATAATAAATATATTAATAAATAATACATATGATAAACTTAATAACAAAAATAACATTTTTCAAATAAACAAACAAACATACCAATAAATGGTATATATTTTGTATAATTTATTAGTAAGATTTAGAGGTCACCTTAAAATTTTGACTCAATTTGACTAAATGTACAGAGGCTGAAGGGCTTGATAACACAAAGTTTGTCTCAGAAATTCAGTTTCTGCATGTGATTTTTGATTATTAAAAACAAAACATAAATGACAACAATAACAGTATAATAAATACAAATAAAAAATACAATAACAATAATGTCAATTAAATAATTAATTATAATAAAAATGTATAATAAAACGAAATAAAGTTAATAAATTGTATCAAACTAAACAAATACTACTACTATTAATAATAATGATAATAATAATAATATATGATTTAGTAATAATATTATGATGATATATCATATGATAAACTTAAAATAAATAATAATATTTTCATAAAAATTATATTTTTATTTAAAAAGCTAAAACAAACTAACAAACGAATAAATTATTTTTTTAAATATAATTTATTTGTAAGATTTGGAGGTCACCTTAAGAGCTTGACTCAATTTGACTAAATGTACAGAGGCCGAAGGGCTTAATAACACAAAGTTTGTCTCAGAAATTCAGTTTCTGTGTGTGATTTGTCTGTCAAGCTAAAACTGAGCGATTGATCACACACATATAATAATTCCCTTCCTCCTTTTGTGTACTCTCCTTTACTTCCAGCTCTCGTTCTGAGCTTCCACGTCCATTATTCCCAAATGTTTATATACCCCTTCAACCTCCGGCGCCGTCAGCACACTTCTCTGCTCACACTGAGGTTAAGTAGTTTGAGCAGCACAAGGCTGTTTTCCGTCTGAGCACCTGTTTAACCAGGTGCTCTGTGAATGTGAGTGCGCTGCTGTGCCAAACTCCCTCGACTGTTTACTGTACATGTGTAATGCAGCATGACACTGAACGCTGTATTCCCATCACGATTGCTTCTGTAGCAATGTTGTTAAGTTTAAAATTTAAACTCCCTTCATGTAAAGAACAAGGACAACTTAAACAACAATTAAATGTAAATGTAAACAATTAAGTTGTTTAAATGTAAAGAACAATTGAGAGCTAATAAGGAGAGCTAATATGCATACAGAAAAATAGATTTGATGTTTATTCTAAAACATGCTGAAACACACGTAGTTTGAGAGTATATGAAGACTCATTTATAACATTTGTAGTGCTTCATGGACAGGCTAAAGAGTTCTTTTTGTGCGATTTACTTGTTTCAGTTCTCTGATTGGTGGAGATTCTCTGCAGAATCATG
>NW_015506410.1:469950-470660 GCF_001515645.1 Sinocyclocheilus grahami
CTTCTTGACTCATTATTTGATTGTTATTATTTGACAATGTTTGACTTTATTATTATTAGACTGCAGCATTAAGACATTTTTCCACAAAATTTGGTTTAAAAAGGCAAAACAACCATTTTTTCTGAGAAAAAAACTGGATATCATTTACTGAATTAAACATGCAACAAGATAAGGTCATGTGACAAATGCAGCATTCTGCTGTTTAAAATGTGTATCTGTGCATAACGTGTACTAGTAGGTAGTTCATAGTGATGCATTACACTACTGTGTTAGTTTAGCTATGCTAGGTTACAATATACTAAATGCTATTGTTGTTAGCATTTTGAAGAATTGCAAAATTTCGAAGACAGGTTTGTTTATTATATTGAGTGGTCTGGTTTTGTTGTGTTGTGTTGCACATATGCAACATAGAAAGATTTGTTGATTATAACGGTAGCGCTATAATAATCTGAGAGGATCTGGCAACCCACTGATGAATAATGCGAGTCAGATCTGCTCTGCGACCTTAGTGATCTATAGACAATCAAGACATACAAAACACTGAACAAAGTGTGTGACTCATAAAATGATATACTAGGCCAGAGACGATATTTGTGCTCAATAAAGATATATGGGCCATAGATGTGCAAGTTCTCTATTTATTCAGTCACATTACAGTCAAAAAGTCATAGTAATAATGACAATTACATATATATATATATTTTTTTTTT
>NW_015506410.1:470670-498631 GCF_001515645.1 Sinocyclocheilus grahami
TTTTTTTTTTGTTTGTTTGTTTATGAAGGAAAACTTTGAGACTTTGACCTGGACTTTTCATCTTTCTGTCAAAAACATGTCTGTAAACAAGCTTTTACCTCACTGCTTTTGTTCAACCTCAAAGAACACACACACACACACACACGCCTCCAAATCCAATCCATGTCATCCTTATGAAATAATTGCAGTTTTTGAACACAGAGCAACCAGCACACTAACAAATTAACTTGATACAAAGACACTAATCATTTCTGTTGCATGCTAATTTAAACAATGTTAATATTTAATGTAAAAGCAAGTAACTCCGGCACACATAAAGTCAAATGAAGCAGTGAAGAGACAAACGAGAAGACAGTGAGATTAGAGCCTTGCTCTCTGTTGAATACTACTCAATAGTCTTTAATCAGCACCTCTGTTATCTCACTGACTGGCTGGCTTCAGCTGTCAGCAAAAACTGCTGTGTGTAAATCCAACCAAAGACTGTTCAACAGTAGTTCTCACTTGAGCACCTCCTAAAGCCTCGTTAGGAAACAATTACCTCTGAATTTAGATTTTGTCATTATTTACTCACCCTAATGTTGTTCCAACCTGTATGACTTACTTTCTTCAGTGTAAAATAAAAGGAGAAGTTTAGCAGAATGTCCAAACTGCTGTTTTTCATACAATAAAAGTGAATGAGGACTGGGGCTATCAAGCTTCCGAAAGGACCAAAAGAGCACCATAAAAGTTATCAGTATGACGTGTGCTATATTCCAATCCTTCTGAAGCCATACAATATTTTATGTGATGAACAGACCAAATTTAAATCAGTATTCTATGTAAATCTTCATTCTTCATATTATTCATTTTCATTCAGCTCTTCGTCTATTCCCTTGGTTCCATACATTCAAACATGATGCATCAAGATGTGTTGTGTAGCAGATTTGATGTCAATGACATCAAATGGAAATAAAAATCTCATTCATTTTCGTCATGGGCAATTGATTTTTACCAACAATGTATAAACCATTAAAGACAGATCTACTGTGAAATACGAGGTTGTTAAAAAGAAAATCATACATGTCTGAAGTAACACGATGCTGAGCAAATGGCTGAATTTGTATTTTTTGGGTAACTATGTCTTTAAGATCCAAATGAATGGATTAACACTTGCTTTAGCTAAACTACTTTGTGTCCAAACACTGAAGAGATAAAATAACAATCACCTCTGATGCTGACTGGAAACCAAAGTGGTTTGAGGTTCGTTGAGAGCAGGGGGTTTGCGTAATTAAAGATGAGGTTTCCAGGGTCTGAGAGAGCCTTGACTGTAAATCACATCTTGAGGAGGAGAGATGGACGGGGGGATGGGTGGGGTCGTCATAATAACGAGACTTAGAGAGCTCTCCTGCACTACTAATCAACATGAAAGCCAAACATACCCAAAGGCAGTGGAAAAAAGGCAAATAGAGATGTAAGGTTTTTTTATGTATGTGTGTGCGATATCACAGTGTCTCTGCGTTTCATCAATACTCAGTACTCAAGTTCATCCCCTGAGGATTCTCCCTCACACAGCTTTCACACTGACTCATACGTGCTGCTATTATTCCACTCACCACCGCACCAACATTTTCATGCAATGAAATATTCACAATTTTTTTTCTTGTAAAATATAGCACTGGACAATGCTAGAAAGCTGCAACTTGGAGACTCTAGCGACAGTGCTTTAGAGCAGTGCTTCTCAACTGGTAAAAAATACAAACAATGCTAAATGCTAATAAAGAAATGCAATCATATAATCATACATTGTTGTCATAACTAAAATAAATAGGCTAATCTACATTTAAAAGGTGGACAAAATACTTCCCGTCATTGTTGATGACAAAGGAGTAAGCAACACCTTTGGTGGTGCCAAAGGTTGTGTGTCCAATCAAATTCTGTTGTATTTTGATGCACATTCATCTTAATTTGGTAGAAGGTATAGCCAAATTGAGCAGATGACAATAAGGAGAGGTTTCATGACATTCCCTTACTTAAAAGAAGATTAACACAGTTTTTGCTGACTACAGTGTTTTGGGCAATGAATTATTGGCTGCCTGGAGCGTGAAAACATCAACATTTCAGACATGCAATAATATGCATACAATAATTTGGCATATTTCAGGTATGATATGGAGGTATCATGGTAATGTGAATAAATTTCAGCGTTTGATTTTAAGGACACATTTGTTTATTTTTGCATGGTAAACTATATTTATATTATATTTATATTTATATTATATATATATATATATATATATATATATATATATATATATATATATATATATATATATTTAGATCAGATTTTCTTGATATATCTAAAGGGGTTCCCCAGGGTTCCATTTTGGGACCTATTTGTTTTCTATTTATATAAATGATTTAGGTAAGGATATTCAAGCAAAAAAAAAAACTTTTATGCTTATGGTACTATTATTTATACACTTGCTCCATCTATAACACAGGCGGTGAAAGAGCTTCAGACTGATTTTCAGTCATTGGAAGGTGCTCTGGTGAGCTTAAAATTAGATTTAAATTCTCAGAAAACAAAGTTTATGGCTTTTTCAAAAGCCCAGTCACAAGTACTTGATAATCTTAGTATTTTTATATTTGATGGTAAAATTATTGAAATAGTATCTTCTTACAAGTATTTAGGCATTTTGATTGATGATAAGCTTTTATTCAATGTACATATTGCCAATCTAATCAGGAAGCTCAAAGTGAAGCTTGGTTTTTATTTTAGAAATAAATATAATTTTACTTTTAATGCCAAAAATAAACTTGTAGAAGCCACCTTCCTAACTGTGCTTGATTATGGTGATATAGTATACATGCATGCAGCCTCCTCCATCTTAACGAGCCTTGATTCAGTGTATGCTTCATTACATTTTATTACAAATGCAAAATCCCGTACTCATCACTGCATTCTATATGAGATGGTGGGTTGGACATCACTAACCTATACGTAGAAAACAGCACTGGTACATTTTTATCTATAAAGCAATGTTAGGTAAACTTCCAGCTTATCTCTGTACCCTTCTTTGTCTTTGTTCGGGCAGTTACCAGCTACGCTCTTCCAAGTGTTTGCTTTTTAACTTACCTCGAGTTTGTACAGAACTGGGGAAAACTGAATTTTCGTATTATGCACCCTGGGCATGGAATAATTTGCAAAAAGATCTAAAACTTGATAAATTTGTGTCTATTGGTGAATTTAAAAGCATCATAAGGAGATTGGTAATGGAGGCTTGTGATTGTTTTTGTTGAGAGGATATTATGTTTAAATATTGTTTTAATGTGTGTTTGTTGTATTTTAAATTGTTGTCTTACTGTATGGCTGCTACCTTGGCCAGGTCTCTCTTGTAAAATAGACTTTAATCTCAATGAGACTTCCTGGTTAAATAAAGGTAAAGTCAAAATAAAATATTAATGATGGCTCGCCACTTGAAGTCCAGTGTAAAATCTGGATCCGGAAGCAAAAACAATTCCTGACTGAAACCTCAGATTTTTGAGATTGCTGAGTACAAGGAAAAATCTATGTCTCACTTTTTTTCATTCATATTATTACAAAGCCATTGAGTGATTAACAAACATCCAAAATAATGAGACATATCACTCCACCCACAATTTCCAACCTCCATTTGGGTCCAGTAAACAACTGTTATCTGAAATCCTGATCAGCAGCTGCTCTGTTCCAGCATGCACATCTGTAAACAACCCATGCGGAGTCACTGAAGCACTGCAGGTCAGAAGATACTTCAGGCATCAGCAGTAAAAGAAAGAGAGATGCTACTTACAAGAATTCCTCTTGCTGTCGCTGGCGGTTCCTGGGGAAGACATCCCAAAGCGGCTGCCAAGTCTGACCAGGAGTCTTGCAGTGGGAGTACCGGAGTGTTGTTGTTCGTTTACAGCACAGGCCATCAACCACACATCCTGAACATCTAGACAAGCAGCACTGGAGGGTTAGAGACACACACACGGCCAGTGATGCTGTGGAGCAGTGCAGCGTGCAGCGAGCACTCGGCTGTCTGGTGGACTGAGAGGCAGAGCAGCAGAGAGTAGTAGATAGGAATGTACCACTCAGCATCTCAGGAGGGGAACCGCTCGGAGAGAGAGACTGCATTCATAGAGCGTGGAAACATGAATAGAAGAGTTAGAAGAACACAGAAGATAAAAGGAAAGAGTACCATTCTTCAAAAGATCTTCTTTTGTACTCCACAGAAGACAGAAAGTCATACAGGTTTGAAATGGCATGAGGGTGAGTAAATTATGACAGAATTGTAATTTTTAGGTGAACTATTCCTTTAGTTCACATTTTTACATTCACACAGGTCAGGGAGAAATATGCAACCTGCTGCAATATTTGCTCATTTCTTGGCATAGATTTGAGCCACTTACCTGAGCTGTACATGTCATGTGACTAATCACTCTGAAATCGTAGCACAATAGCGCAATGAAAATGCTAATTGAATGATGGCAGCAAAAGAACTCTCACAGTCCCAAACCCTTCACTACTAATCATCCTGATGTCTAACAGTGACATCAAAGGTAGCGGACAGGAAAGATTATTAGTCCAATTTATTTCAAGAGACCTCCAAAAAACCAACCACCAATAAATCCCAATGTCTATTTAAAAAAAAAGACAAGTGTATTTTAAGTTAGAAAAGACCAATGTATTTTAGTATGATTGAGGTAATATTATGGTTTTTATTGATATTTTGATATTAATACATTGATATTTACCCCAATATATAACATACATGAAATTAACCGGCAGCAGATCTATACAGGTGGAGCTGGGGAAGGTGGAGGATTTCTTAAGCTGATGGTTTTAGTTACATTATAGTTAACTATAATGGAATAGCCAGTTGCATTTGAAAAGTCTTCAATAAAGAAATGCTTTTTGGCAGCAGAAAGGTGTAGTTTCAACTTTTGCCAGCAGGGGTGAACAATCTCACGCTAACCAGCAAAACCTTGATTCTCCTTCAGGAACTCGAGCTGCATCAGAAAACGCTTTGGGAACCCCCCCCCCCCAGCGTGACCATGCTCTGAATCACATATGAAATCAGTCCAAAAGATGTGCGAGACGTCATGGGTGGGTGACTATAAAAGCTATAAAAGCACGTGCGGTGGAAACGGCGTCAGCTTTTTGTCATTCAGCAAGCGCTCTGTGTGTGTGTGTCAGTCGCTATCTGTTTGTGAGTCTTATTTAGTGTTGTTTGTCCACTTATAAGCTCCATTATGCCAAGCTTCAGCAAAAAGAAGCATTTGGGCAAGAGCAGACACCATTCAGACTGTGTATTCCTCCCTTCCCGCGCTATATTTCGGGTGGGGACACACACAGTTTGTGTGTTGTCTGCTTGGGAGCGAAGCACGCAGAGTCAGCTCTCTTGCAAGCGTTTGTTACTGCCTTGCTTCGCTCTCCGAGGGCTCTCTTTGAGGAGGGAGCTTTCACCGGCGTTTCTCGCAGCACCGGCCCCGCTTTCGCCGAGGCGGAGCGGCAGCTGTGCTCATGGGGTTTTTGCATATGGATCCGCTGGAAGGAATGTAGACGGGCGAGTCCCTATCTTCTTCCTCACCTACCAGATCCAGCACCCGCTCTCGGGGTTCGGAAGGCCGCGCTGCGGTTCTTTCCCCCCGGTGAGAGGGCTCAACGCTCCACCTGTCTTCCTCCGAGGAGGTTGATATGGAGGGCATCGACGAGCTCATCAGTTGCACAAGCATCAGTTACACAAGCATCAGTTACACAAGCATATTATGCCTAATATTATAATGAGCAGCTTACTGTGAAGCAGAGCTCGCGCAGTCAGCTCTCGGAAAAAAGAGCGGGGCTGATTGTGCTTTACTCCGCACAAGCATTATGTCTGGGGAGCGGAGCTCACGCAGTCAGCTCTCGGGAATAAGGGGCTGATTGTGCTTCTCCCTGCTGAACGCTCCGCTCCCGCCGGGCACGCTCCGATGAGTGTGTCAGGGCTTGCAAACTCGCGGTTCAGTCCCGCTATTGCTGAGGCACGGCGGCGATTCAGATCGTGGGGATCGCACGTGGATCTAGCGGATGGGTTGGAGACGGCTCGCCCTTTCTCTGCCTGCACTCCCTAGATCCAGCGCTCTCTCTCGAGGCTCGGAAGCCCGTGCTACGGTTTCTTCCCCCTCTGAGTGAGAGCTCTGCTGCTGTAGCTATTTTTCTCCAAGGAGATTGATATTGTTTGTGTGACCAAGCGGCTCGCGCACTGCCGAGGCAACGCGTGTATTACATCATTTTCGATTTTTGATATGAATCTTATTACACCAGACCATGTTTACACGTCTGGTTATTTGATTGCATTTAATTCTGAGGAATAAAATTAAGTATTTATCTGACTATGAGAAGTTAGATATACAGGGCTCTTGGGATAAAGATTTCTTGAGTAAGAGCACGTGTTTACCTCTCTTCCTCTGAGAAGGTTGAGGTGGTCAACAGGGGCTGCTGGGCGGGAGCAGCCCCAACCAACCGTGTTCCAGCTCCTCATATAGGGAGCGTCACTTCTCGTACTCTTCAGAATTTAGAGTCAGAGTGGCGCTCCCGGGCCGAAGGCTTCTAGCGGAAGGCGGATCTGCGGACCGTCATTCCCACTGGATAGTCTTCAGCTAAAACGTCCTGACGCCTAAGGCCCAGGACTTCTGAGGGTGGGCCCCGGGTGGACCCCCCCGCCCCCCCTGGGGAAGAGCGGTGTACACATCATTATATGGTGGCCGTCTCGCCTCAGTGCTCTCAGGAGATCGATCTGCCAACCCTACTACCTATGGTGCTTCAGGGCGCAGCAGTCTTCGGCAAGCGCTTCTCTCAGTCACCGCCCGGAAACATAGCGGTACTAAGAGGCTCGCTACCTCTTGGGAGGTTTCTAGGGCAGCTAGTTCGGCCGTTCCCTGCTGGTCCCCCACTGGCACCGACCTAGCCGCTCTAAGTGCACCAGAGGCTAGTCTCGAGAGACTGGTTCCCTTAGTAGGTCACCTGGCGGTGTGGGAGACCCTGCCAAGTGTGTCTCATTGGGTCCTGCCCCGAGCAGGCTCTGGTTCTATCAGTCTAGTCTTCCTAGGAGATGACGCAGGTCTGAGGACCGTCGTTTTCAATAGGAGACTTCAGCTTAGAGAGTCCTGATGCCATGGCTCAGGACTTCGGAGGGCAGGCCCTCTGGGGAAGAGTGGTGTACACCTCGTTATACGGTCCCCATCTCTCCTCAGTGCCCTCAGGAGATCGATCTGCCAACCCTGCGACCTACGGTGCTTCAGGGTGCAGTGGTCTCTGGTGAGCGCTTCTCTCAGTCACCGCCCGGAAATGTAGCGGTATTAAGAGGCTCGCTACCTCTTCGGCGGTTTCTAGAGCAGCTAGTTTGTCCGTCTCCTGCCGGTTTGCCGCTTCAGGGCACTGACCTAGCCGCACTGATTACTCCAGAGATCTCTTTATTCATTATCTCAGTCTCGAAAAAAAGAGACTGATTCCCTTAGTAGACCTTTTTGGCAGCGTGGAAACTTCTGCCAAATGCGTCTCAGTGGGTCCTGCACACTGCTGGGTCTGATAGCAGCTGCGTCCAGCGTGATACCTTTTGACCTGCTGTACATGAGACCCTACAGTGGTGGCTCAAGACCAAGGGGTTCTCCCTGAGGGGAAACCCGCTCCGCATGCTCAAGGTCACGCGGCGATGCCTACGTGCCTTAGACATGTGGAGTAAGCTGGGTTCTTGTCTCAGGGCCCGGTGCTGGAAGCTCCTTGTCGCCGTGTAATGCTAGCGACGGACGCGTCCCTCACCGGTTGAGGAGTGGTAATGAGTGACCGCTCAGCCCACGGTCTGTGGAGCGACTGCCATCTCACGTGGCACTTCAACTGCCTGGAGATGCTGGTTGTTTCTCTAGCATTGAAACACTTTCTCCCAGACCTTAGAGGTCGCCATGTGTTGGTGCACCGACGACACAGCGGCGGTTTCTTAAATCAACCACCAGGGAGGTCTGCGTTCGCGCTCCCATCGCACTGTCCCCTCTGGTTCTCTCTGACTCATCCAGCTCCTCTTGGACTGGACGCTATGGTACAGACGTGGCCGAGGCTTCGTCTGTACGCATTTTCCCTGATCACTCTGCTCCCGGAAGTTCTGGAGAGAGTGTGCCGGGACAGGGTCCGTCTACTGTTGGTAGCCCCATTCTGGACGGTCCAAGTATGGTTCTCGGACCTGATTTCCCTTCTCGACGGCTCTCCATGGGAGATTTCCGTCAGGAGAGATGCAGAATCTATCACTTCTTGGTGCGGAGACCGCCAGCTCGACCCAGTTTACTGCCCAGTTGGTACAGTGCTGGAGTTCCTGCAGGCCCGTTTCTCTGCAGGGTTGACCCACTCCACCTTGAAAGTCTACGTGTCGGTGGCCAGTCAGTGGGCAGACACCCCCTAGTTACATGTTTCCTCCACGGTGCACTGAGGCTGAGGCCTCTGGCCAGAGAAGCTTATGCTAAGCAGTGGATCAGGATGCTTTTTCATAGCCTCGAGTCCTCTGATCTCCCCTCTCCTTTAGGGGTCAAGTCTCACTCCTTCTGAAGTTGGCCTTCGGGACGTTGCGGGATGTCACCGCCTACTTTGTCAGGTGCCTTCCTGCATACTGCGCCACTCCTGGCTCCTTTCTCTCGCCTTAGCTGTGCTCTTCCACACTATGCAGGGATTGATAAGTCTGGCCGCGTGGGCATACTCGTTCCCAAAGTGTTTTCCGACGCAGCTAGAGTTCCTGAAGGGGAACGTCTCCAGGTTACGAATGTAACCAGGGTCCCCCGAGGGAACCAGACGCTGCATCTCTGTGCCATACTTCCGGCATCCCTGTGAGCGCTAGCGTCATTCCTAGAAGCTGACGCCGGTTCCACCTGCACATGCTTTTATAACTTCCTGGTCACAACATCACCCGCCCATGACGTCTCACCCATCTCACCCATCTTTTGGACTGATTTCATATGTGATTCAGAGCATGGTCACGTTCCCTTTCAGTCAAGTTCAGGTGAATTGGGATCTAGCTTAGAGAGACCAATCTACTTAGAGTGTAAACTAAATGAGCCAATGCACATTGGCATGCGATTATTGCATCCAGCTGCTGCTGATCACAGCGTGAGTATAAGTAGGCAGCCGGTGAAGCGCATATTCAGCTTTTCGCTTCGAAGCTGAGCGATCACATCGTTCTGCTCCTGACTACTCTACTGAGAGAAGAAAACTGAACGAGTTCAGCATGCTCTTTGAGAGCTCTTCGTGTTGGCGGAACGGCGCTTCAGCGGTGGGGGTTCCCTGTGTCGAGAGGGTTGCAGCCGGTGAAGCGCATATTCAGCTTTTCGCTTCGAAGCTGAGCGATCACATCGTTCTGCTCCTGACTACTCTACTGAGAGAAGAAAACTGAACGAGTTCAGCATGCTCTTTGAGAGCTTTTCGTGTTGGCGGTACGGCGCTTCAGCGGTGGTGGTTTCCTGTGTCGAGAGGGTTGCACACATCAGGCTGCACTATCCCCTGTTTGTGTTGCAGGCGGCCATCTCCCCTGTGCGCTTCAGCACGCTAAAATAGCTTTTTCCTTAAAGGAGCATTAACATGTGCGTCTTTTTAAAGACGACATTGCGTAGCAAACTTGACGTTATGTCTTTGTAAAGAAGATATGGGTCTTGCTATAGACAATGTATCACCTGGGCGTTTCTGGATGTGGTCGTTACCTGGTGCTGGGTGATGGTCACGATCGCTGCCTCACGTGCCTGGGCATTTAGCACGCTGAGGTGGCGTTTGTGGATGTCATGTTCTCATTGCGGGAAGATGATCATCTCGCGGGCCAAGCTTCATTTCCTCAAAGGGGCAGAGCTCCATTGCCTCTGCCTCGATCTAGTTCTCGTCATGGTGGCAGTCAGGAGGGGGCTACTTCAGACAGTAGCACGGGCGGTCTGAGGGTAACCGTGATGGCAAACCCTCCAGGGAACCAACCCTCGGGGGACTATCGCTCCTCTTGCACTCCGCAACCAGTTGAGCTGCCAATGGAACGTGCTGGGCCCTCTACAGGGAGCGTACCAGCAGTATCCGTTGGCGCTCCTCCCTATGACCGGATGTCGATCACTGCATCGGAGGGTGAGCCGGAGCTTTCTGGAGAAGAAGTTTCGGCTGCGCTGCTGTCCTCCGGGACTGTAGCAATGCCTGAATCGGATCCGGAAATAACAGCTATGCTTTCCCGGGCCGCCGTGAGGGTAGGACTCGAGTGGAGACCTCCACCATGTCCCGAGCCCTCAAGGTTGGACGATTGGTTCTTCGGGGTGGTCCGTGCCGGTTCTCAGCGCCCTGCCCTGGTGCCATTCTTCCCGGAGGTGCATGAGGGGCTTACCAGGTTGTGGATGGCACCGTTTTCTGCCAGAAACCAACCTGCTAACTCCTCCTCCCTCACAACTCTCGACGGTTGCTGTGTCCTGATACCGCCTCCACCCAGCAGGGCGGACCATGCCTTCCTTCCTGGGTCTGTAGGTACCCGTCTGGTCTGTCCGGTGATGCTTATACGGCCTGTGGAGAAGCTGCCTCTGCCTTACACGCTACGACGTTACTGCAGGTTAAAGCAAGTTAAAGCACTGAGGGACCTGCACGAGGGTGGTCACGATCCGGAAGTTCTAAAAGAGCTCCGAACCACAACTCATCTCGCGCTCCGAGCGATGAAGGTCACCACAAGTTCTCTGGGTCGTGCGATGTCCACACTTGTGGTCCAGAAGCTTCACCTCTGGTTGTGTCTGGTCAACATGAGGGACGCCAACAAAGTTCGGTTCCTCAAGGTCCCTGTGTCCCAGACCTTTTTTTTTTGGCGACGCAGTCGAGAACATGGCCCAGCAGTTCTCCGCTGCACAGGAGCAGACTGAGGCGGTCCGACGTTCTGCTGCCTCCACCCGTCCGCCGGCCGCAGCGCCCCAGCCTGCGAGTTGCTGAGGGCGGCCCCCAGCGTCCTCCCCCCGGCTCCCGTGCAGCATCCGCAGCAGCCTCAAGCAAGCAGCGCCGTGGAGCCCCGCCTATCCAGGCCCCCATCAACCTGGCGGTGAGCGGAAGAGCAAGAGACCTCGGGACAGGCAACACGGAGAGAGAGGAATGCACCTCTCCCTTCCCCGGAGGAGGGCCGGGTGGAGAATCTGGTTTCCAAAAATCTTGACAGGAGAGTGGTTTTCTCTGTCTCTGGGTCCCAAGAGGGCATGGAGAGTCATGGACGGACCAACACCGGACCACGCTCATCCACCTCTCTCGCCAGCAGGCAGCAGCAGGCGGTTCGAAAGCGTCGTCAAAGGCCCTACTCACGCACTCTCTGCCAAACTGTGGAACCAGGTAAGTGTTACACTGCACACTCAGACCCCTCTTCAGGTCCCTGTGTTCCAGCTCGCTGCCCCACCGTGGGTACGTTGGTGGTCCCACTGGTCCAGCTTGTGTGGTGTCTGGGTACCTGGCTACCCATACCGTCTCGCTGGTTCCCCCAGTGAGCCTTCTTGCACAGACTCTGTGCAAGATCAGGGAGGAAGAGGAGCAGGTCCTGCTCGTGGCACCTTACTGGCCCACTCAGACTTTGTTCCCGGAACTGATGCTCCTTATGACAGCTCCTTCTTGGCAGATTCCTCTGAGGAAGGATCTACTGACTCAGAGATGGGGCACCCTGTGGCACCCGCGTCCAGACCTCTGGAAACTTCATGTCTGGTCCCTGGACAGGATGCAGGACAGGCTATTGGTGACCTACCCCAAGAGGTAGTTGAAACCTTCACTTCGGCGAGAGCACCGTCTACGAGACACACTTACGCCTTGAAGTGGAACCTGTTTGTCGAATGGTGTTCTTCTCACCGAGAAGACCCCCGAAAATGTCCAATCAGAGTCATGCTGTCCTTTCTGCAGCAGGGGTTGGAATGAAGGCTGTCTCCCTCCAGCCTTAAAGTCTACATGGCTGTGATTGCTGCCAACCATGACCCCGTGGAAGGGAAATCGGGATCATCAGGTTCCTTAGTGGGGGCGAGAAAAGAAGAAAAAGAGAAAAAGCGGCCCCCCTCTATACCCTCTTGGGACCTGTCTCTAGTGTTCAAAGCACTACAGCAGGGCTCATTTGAGCCTTTGCAGACAGTCAAGCTGAAGTTTCTGTCAATGAAAATTCTGCTCCTGTTTGCATTGGCCTCCATCAAGAGGGTAGGGGACCTGCACTCATTTTCGGTCGACGATTCGTGCCTAGAGTTTTGGGGCCGGCTGACTCCCATGTAATCCTGATGCCCCAGCTCGGCTATGTGCCCAAGGTTCCCACTACTCTCTTCAAGGATCAGGTGGTGAGCCTGCATCAGGCAGACCCAGCCCTAGCTTTGCTTTGTCCCGTCCGAGCATTGAGATGCTACGTAGACAGGACGCAAAGCTTCAGGACCTCAAACCAGCTCTTTGTCTATTGGAGGCCGGCAGAAGGGCATATGTGTAAAATCTACGGTATAGCTATTTTCCAAGGGCTAACAATCACCTCTAATCTTCCATATGCTCCTAGACGGTTGTTCATATGTGTAAGTGCTTCCGAAACCTCTTTGGGGAAGGATGGGCTTCCGCAACGTTCCGGTTCCAAGTGGAACGGGTACGTTTTCCCAGTGTTATCCAGTCTTACTGAGTGGGTAGTGCCATAGCAGCAGTAACTGGTCTTCTTGTGGTAAGCCCCGGCCTACGCCAAAAAGAAGGGGTGCAGGTGGCTTCCATAGGACACTGGAAGCCACCTGTATCTGTGGCATTTGTAGACGATTCGTGCCTAGAGTTTTGGGGCCGGCTGACTCCCATGTAATCCTGATGCCCCAGCTCGGCTATGTGCCCAAGGTTCCCACTACTCTCTTCAAGGATCAGGTGGTGAGCCTGCATCAGGCAGACCCAGCCCTAGCTTTGCTTTGTCCCGTCCGAGCATTGAGATGCTACGTAGACAGGACGCAAAGCTTCAGGACCTCAAACCAGCTCTTTGTCTATTGGAGGCCGGCAGAAGGGCATATGTGTAAAATCTACGGTATAGCTATTTTCCAAGGGCTAACAATCACCTCTAATCTTCCATATGCTCCTAGACGGTTGTTCATATGTGTAAGTGCTTCCGAAACCTCTTTGGGGAAGGATGGGCTTCCGCAACGTTCCGGTTTGAAGTGGAACGGGTCCGTTTTCCCATTGTTTTCCAGTCTTACTGATTGGGTAGTGCCATAGCAGCAGTAACTGGTCTTCTTGTGGTAAGCCCCGGCCTACGCCAAAAAGAAGGGGTGCAGGTGGCTTCCATAGGACACTGGAAGCCACCTGTATCTGTGGCATTTGTATCCAAATGTTTCCGTGGCATTTGGTAGGGATCCCAATTCGTTGGTCATTGACATGAAGTCGAGAGTGACCGACTGAAAGGGAACGTCTCAGTTACGTATCTAACCCTCATTCCCTGAAGGAGGGAATGGAGACGTCCCGTTGCCACGGCTGCTGTACCACCGCTGAGCGGTCAGGTCACTGGCTCGGCTCCTCAGCAAAAACCTGAATATGCACTGCAATGGCTGCCTACATATACTCACGCTGTGACCAGCAGCAGCTGGATGCAATAATCGCATGCCTATGTGCATTGGCTCGTATAGTTTACACTCAAAGTAGATTGGTCTCTCTAAGCAAGATCCCAATTCGTCGGTCACTGACATGACGTCTCTGTTTCCTCCTTCAGGGAACGAGTGTTACATATGTAACCGAGACGTTCTTGACCCTAAAATTTAACCAGATCTCAAGCTTTGGGGAATTCAACCATGACAACCATGAGAAAAGAATTATGAGAAAACGTATTTATGGCCCTTCACACCCGTCTTTAAATCACCTGTTACCTGTGAATCACTCATGCACAAATTCAGCAGTTCAATTTATTTGTCTAAGTACCACAAAAACACCACCACATTTGCCAGTTAACAATAGCATCACAGTATGAACAATGACAGCTGCCAGTATTAGATCGATAAGCTATTATTTTCATCCAACATGAATGATCCACCCTGGCAGTCAATATGATGCTAATTAGATATCATAACGAATACATGTAATTGGTTTGAGAGGCAGGGAGCTGCAGCTCCTCTTGATTGCCTCTCCAAATGATTGGCCGCCAACTGTAGCACCGTCCCAGAGTGAATCATTTGAGAGCTCAATAAGCAGAAGATTAGATTAGCACAGATAAATACAAATCTGTTGTTATTCAAGGCAGACCTGTACATGAAGCATATAGCTTTATTAAAAACAAAGAGAAAATGTCTCTTTGTACTTATTAGATTTATGTATTTGGCAGATGCTGATAACATGCATTGATACATTTTGTACAATAAGACCTGAAATGTGAGTATTAAAGGAATAGCTCACCCAAAAATAAAAAGATGCTGAAAAATCTACTCACCATTAGGCCATCCAAGATGCAGATGAGTTTGTTTCTACATTGGAACAGATTTAGAGAAATTTAGCATTACATCACCTGCTCACTAGTGGATCCTCTGCAGTGAATGGGTGCCGTCAGAATGAGAGTCCAAACAGCTGATAAAAACATCACAATAATCCACAAGTAATCCTCACCACTCCAGTCCATCAGTTAACATCTTGTGAAGTGAAAAGCAGCATGTTTGTAAGGAACATACATCACTAAGACTTTAAACTGTTCCTTTTGGCCAAAATACCAGTCCATTACCCATAATAACACTTCCACCAGTAACATATTTGTTAAGTTTTGGACTTGTTTTCACTTGTGAACAGTGCTTGATCTATGCATATTTCTCTCCTGATTCAGATGAGACAACTTATTCACTGGAGAAAGCAACATTATGGATTATGACCTCATATTTTAGCTGGTTTGAAGTTAAAACCATCTTAATGATGGATTTGTTTCTTACAAACATGCAGCTTTTCACTTCACAAGACATGGTGTGGATTACTTGTGGATTACTGTGATGTTTTTATCAGTTGCTTGGACTCTCATTCTGACGGCACCCATTCACTGCAGAGGATCCATGTGTTGTAATGCTGTCTTTTCCAAAGAAGAGACTCATCTGATTCTTTCTGCAGATTTTAATTTTTGGGTAAACTATTATTTTAAGAAATTGACCAAGTTTAGATTTTATGTTGTATTTACACTTAAAATACATTATTAACAAGCCCTTAAAGCACCTCGGTCATTCAGGATTAAAGTAAGCAGGTGTCATTTGTGAGAAGCACATTAAAAAATGGATTCACTCAAACTCATCCCTGCAGCTGCGGAAAATAGGCACGTCTGCAGGAATGCTGCACTGCACACAAACGCAATGCCTCTCAATCACCATAACGTCAATAGTGACCTCAGAAGCTGTGATTCTCAATCGCCTTTAGGTGCAGCCCACATTAAAGTCTGCAGCGCTGGCATCGATAGCCTTATAATAACTACTGCTGATCTCAGAAGGATCTGGGATATATATTAAACCACATGAGCAAAGGTTTCTGGGTAACATGATATCATACAATGTAGAGCAGTCATGCTAGTATTGCATGCCAATTGATTTTGGTGTATGTAGCAAATTAGAACACATAAATTGTGTTTTGAGTTGAACAGCTCATTATGCAAACTTGTTTTCCAGACAAAACATTTACCTTCAAGTGCTGCTCTATGAAATGCATAAATCGCTGGTGTGATTCATTCAGGCACCATGAATGGCTTTTGATTTAGCTCCCCATATCCTTTGCACTAGTGTTTCTTATATCTCCAGAGGTCTGCAGCAACCAAAATAAGCAGATTTTGTTGGTTTTATTCTGCTGTCTGTTTTGTAGAGAGCACAGACACATGATCAACCCCACTGTGTCTCTGGAGATCAAAGAGCTGGAAGACAGTCTAACTGGTTTCTATAGACTTTCAGCCTCAGGATGGATATTGACGGACACTTTTGATCAAATAATGTCCAACTATACTCCAGCCACCCCTCCACATACATACTGTGGCTAAATCTATTATTCATATACAATGTAGTTGCAAGAAGAAGCATAAGATAACATTTTAGTCTGATTTTTATCATGTCATGACAGAATAAATATTTTACAAAAATGTACAAGGAACAAAGTTCTGAGTAAAATAAATCAAACCTTTAGCCTGATGCAAAATGTATCTATTATTATTTATTTAAAACAATATTATTTTAATACTAATATTAATTTAATATTATAGTCAATAAAAACTTATATTGCATTAAGTATAATATTACTTATTTGTTTGTGTGTTTGATTGTTATATTGTTTGTTTATTGTTATATGTTGTTTTATTTATTTTTGTTGTTGTTGAAATAATAACTAAATATTTTATATGTAAACATTTTATGTCCATCATCAGATCATAATTTTAAAATGTATTTAATTAAAAAACAAAGCATGTGCCCAAACATAATAATATTATTAATTTTGTTTGTGCTTTATTTAAAAACATTTTTTTACATAACATTAAATTAATATTATATATGTAAAAATGTAATTTAAAAAAAGTTTTAAAGAATTTAATGTTTTAAAACAAAACTCATGTGCCCATTATTAATTATTAATTTAAATTTTTGGGGTGCTTCATTGTTTTTTTAATAACAGTATTTAAATATTTTCGATATACATATTTTCATAATCAGATCATAATTTTAAAATGAATTTAATTTGGTTAAATAAAATCCATGTGCCAAAATGTAATCAAAAATCTGAATAATAGGATACACAATATAATTTTATATCACACAATAGGATAATAGACGAGAATCTGAAAATTTACCATATAATATAATTCATTTATTCATTCGTTCATTTCAATCCTCAAGGGAAAATGTCCTAGAAAAAAATGTAAAAATGGAGGGAAAAAACATTTCCAACTGTTACAAATTAATATAATTTTTATAACATTGAGATAAACAAATATCTAGAAGTTATAATATTAATTATATTATTTAGTTAGAAAAAAAAACTAAAATATAAATACTCTTAAAGACACCAGGAAATCATTAAATAATTGATCCATGCACATCATTATTTTTTTATAATCTTTAATGAAAATATCTTCCTCTCCCTCTTGCAACAACAGCTTTTCTCTCCCCTGACGGTGTGTGTCTCGGTGCGAGGGCAGGACAACCTGTCATTCACATGGGCAATAGCAAATGACAAAGATCCAACAATTCATTCAATTCCCGATGGACCAAATTAAATCCTGCCCTACATTTTTTTTTCCTCTCTCTTTCGAAAAGCTGCTTCACTGTAATATACATCACAATAGGAAAGAAAAGACAATAAGGACTTCGTTTCATGCTGACTTTAAATACTACATCCTGACATGTGACCAATGTTTCATAACGGAAACATATTGAATCCCTTTAATATTTTAATTAAAGGACTATTTAATAAAAAAATTGAAACAGTGTGTGTGCGCATAAGAGGTAAATAATGAAAGCACAGGTCTACTATTGTTCCTTAATTGATGAGAGTCACACTGCAACCCTTTAAGCACTACATCAAAACCACTCTGAACCTGCAGGCCAGCTGAGGATCATGTTTGATTATTTTGTACACAAGAAAACTCTACAGAGTGAATGTGAAAAACACAAAGTGGAAAAATCGCCTTCCAGGCAAACTGAAATATGACTGTTGAGGTGCAGTGCTTTTTCAGAGTCATCTGTTCTGCCCGGTAACTGCGCTGAGCTCATACTCCAGCCGTACACATATGCCAGATCAGCAAACTGGATTACTAGACTCTTTTTCATTTTCTCTTTAAAACAAGAGTCGGCAAGTGCACATTCTGTGTGTAATAAGGCGTAAAACTGTTTGCATTTGAACATTTTACCCAGGGGAATGAACCGTTGATCTCTCTGCTGATCATATACTCTTTTTCAACAGTGTAATTTACTCCTTCACTCACTCCATTGATATGATGCCTGTACATGTGTTGAAATCACCTCCATATGTGCTCACAGCAGTTGTTTGAGCAGACATTCACTGCAGTTCATCCGTTTATTCCTTCTGCAACCTCAGTTCTTTCAGATACTGTATATATCAAATAGGCTGATGTTAACAATGGTGTGTTTTCTAACATGGAAGAGATTTAAAAGCTTCTGACGCGAAACGCATCTCTCCTGTTCTCCACTTCGCTTTCATTCCCTCAGTAGGGAGATTAAGAAACAGAAAAGCCACATGCACGTGACATTTGACAGTGTAGTTTAAGGGCCGGGTTCAGCACTAGAGACCTTGATGTCAGAATGTGTTAGCTCAGCTGTGAGGGTCTACACACATAGATCAGCATTCAAATATGACGCAGGCTTAAGCCCCCCCCCCGCCTCTGCACACATACTTCATAAGCTAGAACGCAGAGTTTCCAACCAGATCTCATGAGAAAACTAATTTACGACATGACATAATTTCGTTTTAATCTATGGAAGCCCATTTCCGCCATGGATTTAAAAAAAAAAAAGATAACTGGTGACTCTTTATCTCACAATTCTGACTTATTTCCTTGCCATTCTGATATTTAAATAGTAATAATAATAATAATAATTAGTTGCGACTTTTTTATTTCACAATTCTGACTTTCTGACTGAGTTTCTAGATATAAACTATAAATTCTGACACAATTTTCTTACAATTTCGAGTTTGTATCTCAGTATTCTGAGATTATATCTTTCATTTCTGATCTTTATATCTAAAATAAGTGATTTTTTTGGTCATGGAATAAAAGATAAAATGGGTAATTGAGAATTTTTATCTCAAAATTCTGAATTTTTTTCTCTGAATTGCAAGTTTATTTTCAAATTCTGAATTTCTAACTCAAAATTCTGACTTTATATCTCACAATTCTGAATTTATATCTCGTAATTCTGTTTCTGTTTCTGTTGTTGTTTGTTGTGTATTGTTTTGCACCACAAAATAAAAAATAAGAAAGGTAATTGTGACCTTTTTATCTCACAATTCTGTTTTTTCCCCGCTACAGAATAAAAAATAAAAACGTAATTGCTTTTATCTCACGATTCTGACTTTATATCTTGCTATTCTGACTTTATAAACTGTTAATGATTGATGCAATTAGTTATCACAACTTAAAATGCAGCATCTGAATAAGTAATAATGTGTTGTTTCAACTTAAAAAAGTAAGTGTTTGTGCTTGACTTAAAATTATGTTTAGTTAACTTTGGTTTAGTTGGATAATAAAGTTATCTCAAGAAATTATAAGTTGTTATAATTAACTGCAGCAACATTTTAAACATAAATAAATAACTTTTCTCAGAAATTGTGAAGAAAAATGCTCAGAATTGCAAGATAAAAAGTCACAATGACTTTTTTATTTTCTTCTCTTTTTTTATTTTGTGGCAGAAATTGGCTTCCATAGAAATGGGCTTCCATATGAATCTGTACAATGTGAAGTACAAGCATGAAGGTGCTAACCCCTAAACCTAACCTAAATTAGGCATGATGAGGCATATGAATTCTCTCAGTCTTTGCAGGTGCGTGTTTATGTAATCACATGCTGCAAATGAAATAGATCATTAGTCGGCTCACATCATCGGGGAGGCTGGAATGTAAGCTAAACATGCTGATGTAGGCAACTTTAACAGAGATCTGTGTGTCGAACAGTTAACTCTGCTCCCTGAAGCATTTTGTTATTCTGTTTGGATTTCATTGCATGGTTCTGTCTCGTCTTTGTATATGACCACGATTCACCACCCACACCTTAGAAACAACAGACCACGCAGCAAACTGGTACTTCTTCTGAAAAGCTGTATTTTTCCACAAACACTCACCTGATTGTTTTTAATAGCATTACTCTGAGAAGCTAAATTGCTGAGGCGCGATGGCCCTGATCACCATTCTCTATGACAATCATCTAACAGTGACTGTAAAAAACACTGCCTGCCCACATATAGTAGATGGATTAAAGATGTTTAGTTTTCCTAATACTGTACCTTCCAGTTTAATGAATATCATGAACTCTATGAGGGAGTATTTTAGTGAAAATACACACGTTTATCCTTCCTTGTAAATGAAGCCTGCAAAATCTCTACACTGCCATTCAACAGTTTGGGGTTGGTAAGATCTTTTTGAAAGAAGTCTCTTATGCTCACCAAGGCTGCTTTATTTGATCAAATACAGTATACACAGTAATATTGTGGAATATTATTACACAATTTAAAATAAGTGTTTTCTATTTTAACATATTTTAAAATGTAATTTATTCCTGTGATCAAAGCTGAATTTTCAGCATCATTACTCCAGTCTTCAGTGTCACATGATCCTTTAGATCTGATGTGTTGAATTTTGATGAGTTCTCTGTCTTTTCTGAATAAAAGTATTCATTTTTTTAAATAAAAGTCTTACTGACCCCAAACTTTTGAATGGTGGTGTATTTTAATTCACTGACTTTGACTCTGTTTGTTCTGTTTATTTATTGCTTCATCAGTTTGTGTCTGCAGTCATTGGCTTTGTGGGACTTACTATCAATAGCAATTCATGAATAAACCAGAAAAGTAACATTTTTCAAGACAAACTTTGATTTTAGTTTGACAAAGCATGGCCTGAGTTTTTTAAATAGTTCAAGTTTGCTAGGGTATTCTGTCTGGTTGCGAGCCATTGTTAGTGTCCTTTTTTCTTATTGCTATGTGTTGTCTAAGAAACAAATAAAAAAAATAAAAAAAAAACCTTTATGAAGCAGCTTTATGAAGATCAGCTGGAGAATAATATGAGACGGGTCAAAGAACACAATTCATCAGCCTTTTCTGTCATCTAGTGGTGAAGCACAGTAACACTCAAATTTAAAGCTAAACGGTCGCTGTAAGAAATATCCAGTAAGAATGAATTAATTCCTCAGTAATATAATTAATAAATCATTTATCTGTGTTTGGCTGAAACAGTACTCGGATGAAACCTGCTTTCATGTGCCTTACAAATCTGTGTAGCACGTGCACAGAAGATGCGATTGAGTCACCCTTTCACATGATCCAAACCCATAATGAATGTCTGAAAATGTTTACCTGATGCCTGACAATAATGAAGCCCCCCATCTAAGACACTCTCTCCTCTCTAAAGTCCTTTTCAAATCCTGACTACTGTCATTTATGCCACTTTCTCATTCATTTCAGTCGGTTCTCATATCTTAACGGATCTTTAGCCCTCTGAGATGAAGAGAAAATGATAAGAACTGGAATTTTAATCCAATTTCATAAAGACTGGTCCTTTATTATAGCCTCCAGATACATCCTATACACTCCAAAAAATGCTGGGTTAAAAAGGGACAAACCCAGCTATTGGGTTGTTTTGACCCAGCAGTTGGGTTCAAAACATCCCAATAGCTGGGTTAAAACAACCCAATAGCTGGGTTTGTCCCTTTTTAGCCCAGCGCTGGGTTATATTTAACCCAGAACTTTTTAGAGTGTAGCTTCTGTCCATAAGAACCAAATGTACCCTGATAATAAAATAGATCTTTTTTTAAATGCATAACGTCTACATGAGCTCTATCTTATTAGAATTGCATATGTATAAAGGTTTTCATACACGGAAATGAAAAGTACAACATCTACGAATTTGTGTAAGACTGAGTTAAACAATACTGAAAGCTGTTGGCCTGATGAGGGCAGCACACGCTCACAGTACATGAGCCTCTGATGCAGGGGTCACCAAACTCACTCCTGGAGGCCCGGTGTCCTGCAGAGTTTATCTCCAACGTGCTTCAACAAACCTGCCTGGAAGTTTCTAGTATGCCTAGTAAGACCTTGAAGAGCTGGTTCAGGTGTGTTTAATTGGGGTTGGAGTTAAACTCTTCAGGACAGTGGCCCTCTCAAGCAGGATTGGACTCCCCTGCTCTAATGGGACAAAATGTCACAATATCACTAAGTTTGGACTTTGTTTCAGTTTGGACATTTTCCCTGTTGTGTTGGTTGTCTCGGTTGTTGATTTGATTTCATCATTCAGTTCAGGTGTATTTAAGTTGCTCTGTTGCTGTTCATTGTTGTCGGGTCTCGTCTAAGTTGAATGTGTTGTTGCTGTTCTCTTATGTGGATTATTTGCCTGTGGATTTATTAAAGCCTTCATCTTCGTGCTTGTGTGTGTTCTACAACACCGATCCGTGACACAAACACTATGTGGAACTCTTTTAGGTCAATAGTTAGCCAAAAATGAAAATTCTGACAACATTTACTCACTTTGAATATTGTACAATCAATCAATACATCAATCAAGTTTCAGAAATGTGCTCTGATCAACGTCAGGAATGTCATGTATTAAATGTGATTAATTAAACAATAGCAAGAAAATTAGCATGTAATACATTTAAATAGATTTTAAATTTAGCTATTGCTCAGTGAGGGATTGACAGTTACAGCTTTTATGAGGATGTCAGCTTGAAGTTAATTTTTAAATATTTTTTACCATCTTCTGAAATTGAATTGTTTTCATCCCAAACTATGCAATTTTATCAAACAAGCTATTATCATTACAGAATTCATCAGATCCCATGCTAATATTTGTACTTGTAAGGGGATTTAAAAAAGCCAGATTATGATATTATGATTAAAATAAAATGCTAGTATAATTTTAATGTTAACAAATTGTGAGTTTACTATTTTGTGAAATGCATTAAGAATCCAAAAGTGGCCTATAATGACAAAGAATATATCTGAAATATTAAAACATGACTTTGCAAAATAAAAAAGAACATGTGAATGCTCTTAAAATTCCCTATTGTGTTATGAAAGGACTTTTATGTACTTTCTAAGCTAGAAAGGACCAGATTTGTGCCACCATGTACTGTACCTTTTCTCTCACAGTGTGTTCTCTAAGATGAACAAACAGTACTTCAGCTTTTTTGAGAGTTCTTTAAGTTCATTCTGTGCTAGAATAACATTTAATCTACTTAATAACATTCCAGATGAATACGATTATAGAGAGCTAATACAATTATACCATTTTTCTAATGACAGCTTTTTAATCATGATTCTGATTAGGCACTTAATTAAAGCATAAATTAGACCATCTGCCTGTACTGTTGCACGGGCCTGTTCCCTGAGCGTAACCCTATCTGCAAGTTCGTGCATGTCATTGTCTGGTCATGAATAATAAGCATTATTTCTCAGTTAATATCTGAATGCACACTCTTATGTTAAGGCCGAATGAATCAATTTCGCTTTACTCTGCGTCTGCTCTGGCTCTTTTAAAAAGTGAAAGAAAAAAAGATCTGGGATAAATGCCTTTCAGCAGCACACAAACCTATTTCTACTGTGCGGTCTGATCATCTTAAATAAAGAGTATATTAGATAATAATAAGAGTATATTACCTGCTTAGTCAGGCAGATGAGCATGAGTGTTTTGTTCAGCTTGGTTGGATGTTGTTTGAACTGACCTAGAAACATGAACATTTAAAGAAGCATATCTCATCTGATGCTCTAAGGGCATCATTCTGTTGCTATTATTATGGGCTAAATAAGAGTTATTTATTATGCTTGTATATTTATATTTATTATGCTTGTATTTTAAGTTATCTTCTTTACTATAATTATGCTATATGTCTTTTTTTTCTACCACAATTTTCAAGTCTTCTGAGGCAATATGTTCGTTCAGTGTGAGGAATCGTTCAGTTCTGAAATTATTTAATGAAAATATTCTTGGATTGTTGTAATTGGTTATTACTTATGTAGCTATTTACAATTGGTGTCTTTTTAAATTTTTCACTTAAAAAAAAGAAAATTGTGATTAGTAGTCTATATATCTCATGCACTTTATTCCAAGTCTTCCAAATCATTGTGTGTGTTTTGTTGGTTTTATTCAGTCCTGATGACCGCATTGAGGTAGCGGCGTTTTTCTTCTCAGTTTGAATATCTTCAGTGAATGTGTTAATCCAGTTCAAAACACAATTGTAACTGATTCATTCACAAACCGGACTGATCTTATTCTCATCTCACTGACTCAGTTTGCAAGAGAAGGAAAGTTTATCCGTGAAAAATGACAAACATTTCTGTGCTTTTGTCACACAGAACTTGAGGGTGAGTAAATAATGGCAGAATGTTAATTTATGAGTGATCTATCTCTTTCTTTTTCTATAATATAATAATAATGAGAATCTATAAACCTTATGAAAAAATAAGTGCACTTAATTGTATTGAACATGCACTTGTAGTGTACTTCTGTCACGAATCCGGTCCATGAACTTTCCTTTTCATTGACTCTAGCACCCCGGACTACATTTCCCATCATGCATTACTGATTGCACTCAGCACGAATTGCACACACCTGTTTACACTGATTGCACCCAGCTGTTTCATATCACTCCCTCACTATATAACACTCACTCTTATCCCTTCCCTCTGCCGAGTATTGTTCCGCATTTATCACTCCCCTAGCGATAGCGACTCTACAGAGCCCTCGTTTGTTGCCTTAGCCTTAGCCTTAGCCTTAGCCTTAGCCTTAGCCTTAGCCTTAGCCTTAGCCTTAGCCTTAGCCTTAGCCATTTGCCCTAGCCCTAGTCGTTTTCCTTAGCCTTAGCCTTAGCCCTAGTCATTTGCCTTAGCCTTAGCCTTAGCCTTCCCGGTTTCTGATCTTCGCCTGGTTCCCTGGATTCTCCCCTTTCGTCTTGCCCCTTTTTACTCAGTCTGCCGATCGTCGACCTGCGCTACCCCTAGGACTATTCTTGTGTTTTGCCCTCCATATACCTGTTTGCCCTCATCTGACCCAGGCCTGCTGTATGACCACGTCTCTGTCTTTATCAAATAAAGCTTGCACATGGATCCGCAAGTCTCACGTCTCGTCAGCCCCGTAACAACTTCAAACCTTCAAAGTATATTTTTAAGAGCTATACTTGCAGATAATATAATATTCATGAGATAAAAGCTCATATAGGTGTACTTAATGAGAGTTCACTTTCATGATTGTTTCCTTAATCCTCAAAAAAATTTTAAGTTTTACTTAAGTACATTTTACATCTTTTTTTAAAATCATATTTTGTAATGCTTTAAATAAGTACAATTATTTTAATGCGTTGACTAACATACTAAATTACATGTAAAGTACTTGATTATAATGTTAACTGTTGTTATTTGATATTACGTTTAAAGGGTTGGTTATTATATTTTAAATGTACTCAATTTCAACTTCATCGTTATCAATGTGTAAATACAAATATATTTAAATACATGGCATAAATACATGTTTCAAGAAATATATTTAGTATTTTAGTTTACTATAAATGTTTGTCAGTACATTCAGCAGTACACTTTAACCATATTTCAAAGATAATATAAGTAATTATGATATTATAAAGATGTACTTACATCTTAATTAAATGGGTCAAAAGAGCACTCTAAAGTTCAGCTATTTGCATTTTTAATAAATGCAAACTTTTTGCAATTTTGCATTTAACATGCAATAATTGTCTTAATTAATTAATTAGCTATTAATTCCATTAAAAGAAGTATATTCTTTGAAGTATATTACTCTTTTTATTTTAAGTACTCGTTTTTTTTTTAAGTATGCTAAAGTCTTTTTTTACAAGGGAATATGAAACGTAACAATTAAAAGCGAGTTTTTGCCACTGGTGAACTATAAATAAACCTTTTCTGGAGAGGTGCGTCACACAGATCTTCACATCTGCAGGACATCTGCTAAAGCAGTGAGACAGGAGAAAGCAGCCCGGGCTCTTCCTGTGGGGCCGCCACAGCGGCAGCAGCCCTGGCACAGAGCCGCCCACACCAGCCTGCTTCAGCATGAAGCCCAGCACTTGTACGAGCATGTGTGGGTGAGTAATTGTATGTTTGCCTGAACGTCTAAGAGGCATTGTTCTTTATTGGCGAGCAGGGCAGCAATCATAGACAAACACACACAGGGAATAGGAATAGTTATGCATCATTGTATGCATGAGCCCCTAATACAGATGAAGGGCTATTTTGGATGAGTGTTTTAAACCTGTGTGTGGGCACTGCTGGCAGAAGCAATGGGCATGATGCCCAGCTGAGTGCGATACAGAGCAATTCAGCCTGTGCCATTGGCCAGGCTAGTCTGGCATTTACTCAGTCACTCTGGAAGCAGCACTCAAGGTGATAAGAAAATGACTTCGTCATTGGGGGAGAGCCTTGGAAATAACAGTGTTCCCATATATAGTCGCTATGAATAGAAACCTCAGTCTTTATAAATATAGGAAGGCATAAATTGTTGTTTTTGTGCTTGTCGTTTTATGACTGCTGACAACAGTCCACAAATATTAGAAGCTTTGCACAGTAGCAGGGGAGCAGACGTCAGAAAAATGCTGCAAAGGCTTCATTCGCATGTATTTTCTTGAAAAAACTTTCTTATCAAATCTGTTTACAATAATGCCCATAGTGTGCAGTTGAAAGCAGTCTTTAGACTGTAGTATACTATAAATTGCATTCAAAACCAAAAACTACTTGAAGGAACATTAGTGTTGTTAAAACATAGACCCATTTATAATTGTTTTTCCTTCATAATAATGGCTTAAACTAGCGTAAACTGGTTTGTGGTCTGTTTTAAGTAAGTTTTGGGCACTTTTGAGCGGGTCAGGCTGGCTACACAACTAAACTAGTTAAAAACGCTCCGGTTACTAATGTAACCTTGGTTCCCTGAGATAAGGGAACGAGCATTGCATTGAACGCTTATGGGGAAACGCCTGTTTACTCTGATACTGAAGCCTGATTTGTTCTCGTTCGTGTAACTGCACGAACAAATGGCACTTCAGCTAGCCAAAAGGGGAGGAGCTGACGGCTCAGTGTGCTATTCATCAGAATCTTTAGGTTAGTAGCCGGAGCATTCCCTTTCGAACTGTCTCAACTATTGCGTTGAACGCTTATGGGGAACGCAACCAATATGCCGTGCTATATGAAAGCCCAGCCTCGGAGTGGCCGTAATGAGGGCTCCTTAAAAAGCATGAGCTAATTATGAGAAACTTTTTCGGTTTACAGAGTGGATTAGGTAAATTAAGCAGACAAAAATATGTGCCTGAAGGGCAGGGACGTCTAAGTTGTAAAAGCGAGTGAAGGTTGACAGCGACGACCAGCCAGCGGCTGCACATATATCACCAATAGAAATCCCGATGGACCAAACCCAGGAGGAGGCCATTCCTCTGGTGGAGTGAGCCCTCACCCCAACAGGACACTGTAAGCCCTCTGAGGCGTAAGCCAGGGCTATAGCATCAACTATCCAACAAGATAGTCTCTGCTTTGCAACTGGCAGCCCTTTAGAGTGGCCTCTGAAGCACACAACGAGCTGCTCTGAGTGCCGAAACAGGCCAGAGCACTAAACATACGCTCTAAGAGCCTGAATCAGGCAGAGTGGATTGGGACCCTGCTCATCCTCTGAATTAGGAAAAGTGAGAAGAGTAATGACCTGTGTTCTTTACGGGGTTGAGAGCACCTTAGGCACACAGCCATGTCTTGGTTTGAGGACAACTTTACAGTCTTTAGGCACAAACTCAAGGCATGAAGCACTGATTGACAGTGCTTGCAGGTCACCTACTCGCTTGACCGATGCTAATGCCAAAAGGAAGGCGGTCTGCCACATATACTTTGAGCGTGGAAGGGATGCGCCCCTTATCTTGCAGCTTGTAGTAAAAGCAGTCTGTCTCAGTGAACGCAGCCTCAGCATGGGCGCAGCCCAGGCAAGCGGTGCAATCACTGTGCCCGTGTGAAGCATGCAGGGGTGCCCTGCACAAGCGCAACATTTGCAACAACTTCGCAGGAAATTTGCTCAGAAATATGCTCTTATAGTCGCCAGGTGACCACAGGGGAAGGCGATCTTCCTCTGCCGGCTTGCTTGTTTTGCTTTTGGCTTTCTTCAGAGTCCAGCAAGGAGATGATCTTCGTCGCTGAAGGAGAAAAATTCTGATGAATGGCGCTCTGAGCTGACTTCTATAGCAGTCAGCTCCTCCCCTTTTGGTGGGTTGAAGCGCCATTTGTTCATGCAGTTACACGAACGTGAACAAATCAG
>NW_015506410.1:498643-506314 GCF_001515645.1 Sinocyclocheilus grahami
GCGAGCAGGGCAGCAATCATAGACAAACACACACAGGGAATAGGAATAGTTATGCATCATTGTATGCATGAGCCCCTAATACAGATGAAGGGCTATTTTGGATGAGTGTTTTAAACCTGTGTGTGGGCACTGCTGGCAGAAGCAATGGGCATGATGCCCAGCTGAGTGCGATACAGAGCAATTCAGCCTGTGCCATTGGCCAGGCTAGTCTGGCATTTACTCAGTCACTCTGGAAGCAGCACTCAAGGTGATAAGAAAATGACTTCGTCATTGGGGGAGAGCCTTGGAAATAACAGTGTTCCCATATATAGTCGCTATGAATAGAAACCTCAGTCTTTATAAATATAGGAAGGCATAAATTGTTGTTTTTGTGCTTGTCGTTTTATGACTGCTGACAACAGTCCACAAATATTAGAAGCTTTGCACAGTAGCAGGGGAGCAGACGTCAGAAAAATGCTGCAAAGGCTTCATTCGAATGTATTTTCTTGAAAACTTTCTTATCAAATCTGTTTACAATAATGCCCATAGTGTGCAGTTGAAAGCAGTCTTTAGACTGTAGTATACTATAAATTGCATTCAAAACCAAAAACTACTTGAAGGAACATAGTGTTGTTAAAACATAGACCCATTTATAATTGTTTTTCCTTCATAATAATGGCTTAAACTAGCGTAAACTGGTTTGTGGTCTGTTTTAAGTAAGTTTTGGGCACTTTTGAGCGGGTCAGGCTGGCTACACAACTAAACTAGTTAAAAACGCTCCGGTTACTAATGTAACCTTGGTTCCCTGAGATAAGGGAACGAGCATTGCATTGAACGCTTATGGGGAAATGCCTGTTTACTCTGATACTGAAGCCTGATTTGTTCACGTTCGTGTAACTGCACGAACAAATGGCACTTCAGCTAGCCAAAAGGGGAGGAGCTGACGGCTCAGTGTGCTATTCATCAGAATCTTTAGGTTAGTAGCCGGAGCATTCCCTTTCGAACTGTCTCAACTATTGCGTTGAACGCTTATGGGGAACGCAACCAATATGCCGTGCTATATGAAAGCCCAGCCTCGGAGTGGCCGTAATGAGGGCTCCTTAAAAAGCATGAGCTAATTATGAGAAACTTTTTCGGTTTACAGAGTGGATTAGGTAAATTAAGCAGACAAAAATATGTGCCTGAAGGGCAGGGACGTCTAAGTTGTAAAAGCGAGTGAAGGTTGACAGCGACGACCAGCCAGCGGCTGCACATATATCACCAATAGAAATCCCGATGGACCAAACCCAGGAGGAGGCCATTCCTCTGGTGGAGTGAGCCCTCACCCCAACAGGACACTGTAAGCCCTCTGAGGCGTAAGCCAGGGCTATAGCATCAACTATCCAACAAGATAGTCTCTGCTTTGCAACTGGCAGCCCTTTAGAGTGGCCTCTGAAGCACACAACGAGCTGCTCTGAGTGCCGAAACAGGCCAGAGCACTAAACATACGCTCTAAGAGCCTGAATCAGGCAGAGTGGATTGGGACCCTGCTCATCCTCTGAATTAGGAAAAGTGAGAAGAGTAATGACCTGTGTTCTTTACGGGGTTGAGAGCACCTTAGGCACACAGCCATGTCTTGGTTTGAGGACAACTTTACAGTCTTTAGGCACAAACTCAAGGCATGAAGCACTGATTGACAGTGCTTGCAGGTCACCTACTCGCTTGACCGATGCTAATGCCAAAAGGAAGGCGGTCTGCCACATATACTTTGAGCGTGGAAGGGATGCGCCCCTTATCTTGCAGCTTGTAGTAAAAGCAGTCTGTCTCAGTGAACGCAGCCTCAGCATGGGCGCAGCCCAGGCAAGCGGTGCAATCACTGTGCCCGTGTGAAGCATGCAGGGGTGCCCTGCACAAGCGCAACATTTGCAACAACTTCGCAGGAAATTTGCTCAGAAATATGCTCTTATAGTCGCCAGGTGACCACAGGGGAAGGCGATCTTCCTCTGCCGGCTTGCTTGTTTTGCTTTTGGCTTTCTTCAGAGTCCAGCAAGGAGATGATCTTCGTCGCTGAAGGAGAAAAATTCTGATGAATGGCGCTCTGAGCTGACTTCTATAGCAGTCAGCTCCTCCCCTTTTGGTGGGTTGAAGCGCCATTTGTTCATGCAGTTACACGAACGTGAACAAATCAGCTTCAGTATCAGAGTAAACAGGAGTTTCCCCATAAGCATTCAATGCAACGGGAGAGACCGTTCGAAAGGGAACCAGTTTGGCCAGGCTAGGATACCAGCTAGAACAATTAAAGACCATCTTGGCCAGGCTTAGGTTGGTTTAAGCAAGTTTTTCAGCAGTAAGTATTCATCAGTGTGCTGTGGGCATGGCATATTTTTGTAAGCCAACCTGGAAGTTGGTATGGCATAGTGCAAAGTTGATTCTGTGCTTACTTGATCTAATATTTTATGTTTTTTAAAATGTTGTAGATTTCAGTAGCAAATGAGAATCGCTAAAATTAATGCATATATTCTGTCTTCTTTTTGATTTTCAGTATGGTATTTGGGGTAAAAAGCGCCCCTGCTGTTGGGGCTAAAGGCGCACAGTAATTAACATGACAACCTGGAAGTTGGTATGGCATAGTGCAAATTTGATTCTGTGCTTACTTGATCTAATATTTTATGTTTTTTAAAATGTTGTAGATTTCAGTAGCAAATGAGAATCGCTAAAATTAATGCATATATTCTGTCTTCTTTTTGATTTTCAGTATGGTATTTGGGGTAAAAAGCGCCCCTGCTGTTGGGGCTAAAGGCGCACAGTAATTAACATGATAATTAATAGACTTTTCCATTTGTTGACATGGCATGGTTAGATTCAGATTATAAATATCATATATTATGTTGGGTGTCCATATTAGAGATAATCACCATGTTTAGAATAAAAGCATCATATTTAAAAACATGATATTAATCATATCATATAATAAAATATAATTTGTTGTTACCACTGTAAATTTATATTCAATTATTATTGGATCTCCTTCAATACTGTCAGAATCTTTACTTATTAAAAATTATTTTGTTTCTTAGCAAATGAGAATCGCTAAAATTAATGCATATATTCTGTCTTTTTGATTTTCAGTATGGTATTTGGGGTAAAAAGCACCCCTGCTGTTGGGGCTAAAGGCGCACAGTAATTAACATGATAATTAATAGACTTTTCCATTTGTTGACATGGCATGGTTAGATTCAGATTATAAATATCATATATTATGTTGGGTGTCCATATTAGAGATAATCACCATGTTTAGAATAAAAGCATCATATTTAAAAACATGATATTAATCATATCATATAATAAAATATAATTTGTTGTTACCACTGTAAATTTATATTCAATTATTATTGGATCTCCTTCAATACTGTCAGAATCTTTACTTATTAAAAATTATTTTGTTTCTGTATTTTAAAATATATATTTTATATTAACATATTTTGATGACAGTATATTTATTGAACAAAAATGTATTCTTTTATTTTTCAAAATAAGCAGAAAATAGTACAAACTTTGCTAAAGTGATTGTTTTGAACAAGTATTAACTTAGAGATTATTTTCAAAAAAAAAAAAATATATATATATATATTTTAGCTGAAGTATTTGTATCAACACCGTATAACTTTTACCCCATGCACCCCAAGCATTTTGCCCCGTGTGTGGGGTAAAAGGCACCTCTTGCCACCTCATACATTTATACGATTTTTAAACAAAATAAACAACTTGAATGATTTATTTTCACACAAAATCTGTTGCTCCATTAATGTTCAATACAACGTATATATTTTTTCTGCAATTATACATTTTAGATAGCACATTTTTTCTTAAGGTGGGCCTTTAGCCCTGTTGTACCCTAATGTGAAAAGTACAAAAATTTACAATTGTTTAGAAAAAAGCATGAAGACCCAGCCTTATAACATAACCATCACTGCAGCATTAGCAGATCACACAAAAATGTATGAATGAGGTTTTCCAAATTCATGTGAATAAGCAATCAATTTAACAAAACATAAAATAGTTATGAATTGCCATGAAAGTGTGTTGCCATGTCGCAAGACTTCAACATCACCACCACTAAGTGTAATGTAAGTGTAAAGTTGAGGAAGTGAAGTGTGGATCCATCTGCAGGCTTTATTACAAAGAACGTAGTCAAATACAGGCATGGGTCGATACCGGCAAACAGTGGTAAATTAGGCAAGACCAAAAGAGTAATCCAGGATACAGGCGAGGGTAGATCTACGGCAAACAACATACAACAGGGCTAGACAAAATGGTCATCCAGTATATATGCGACGGGTCAGGGCAGGCAGTAGTGATGTTCGATTCTTGAACTAATCATTCTTTTGAGCCGGCTCTCAGGAAGTACCCGGTTCAGCCAATTCACACAATCGAACTGAATCGAACTTTAGTTCCGGGTTTATGATGCAGGACGCACAGCCGAAGTAATACGTCTGACTCAATAAGAACTGAATGAGCCGGTTTGTGCTAAAAGGCTAAAATTGTTTTTTTTTTTTTAAGTGCTAAAATGCTAATTTCTCATTCCTACTGCAGTCTATACTTATGCCAAGCCCACACTAGAGGATTTTAAGCCCGATTTAAGCCCGATTTGCAAGTCAACGAGCTCGCCGACAGGTCGGGCTGAGATCAGGGGAAAATCAGTGGGTGATCAGCGATCGGCAATCTGAGCTACTCAACAACGCATCAAAGAGGCTCACTGACACCTCGCCGATGCCTCGCCGACACCAAACTAAATATCTGGACCTGTCGGCCGACTCGACATCACGTGGTGGCAGGTGTCACAACGAGCTACAGCCAATGAGAGAACAAGGCATGGGTTGAGGTCAGCGGAAGAAAAACAGCAGCAGCAACACAGCTTTAAGAAAAGTTTGGACACAAGAAATGGAGCAGAATTTTTCAGAACAGATCATCACGCAAACAGCTTGCAGCACTAATTTCGTCCCAACGTCCATTTTCAAATAGACAACTCCTGTTTCACTTGTTGTTTCGTGTCATTCCCATTCAACTTCTCGTGTGTGTTTTCATTACAAATTGTGGTTTGGGGGCCGGATAGAGTAGTTGGGTGACATAGTTGTTGTCAGCTCGTGTAGTGTGTGACCCCCTGTTGCCGATCATTTACAGTATGTAGTTTCACATAGTGTGAACACCACAACGACTTCAAGACAGACAGCAAGTCATGTAGTCTGAACAGCACAGCGATCTGCCGACGTTTAAAGTTGTGTCGTCTGGACTAGGCTTTAGACACTCGTACAAACTAGTGTTCATTTCATTAATGAAAACAATGATGACATTTTTTTTTTAAATTTGATAAAGTTTTCATTGACTAAAACTAGACTAAAATGCTCTGACATTTGGTCGACTAAAACTTGACTAAACAGGACAAGGTTGACTAAATATGATAATAACTAAAAAGTACATTTGACACAGGACTAAGACTAATTTAAAAGACTAAGTTAAAAAATACCACCCATAGTGATTCAGCATAAGACAAAAACATGGTTTGGAAGATGAATACGTTTTCTACATTAAAAAAAGATGCATAGTATATCTTTAACTATTTCACCAACCACTTTCTCAATCTTTCTTTGGTGTCACACACTCAAATGAGAATTATAATCACTGACTGCTCCATTCTCATTGTGTCATCTGCTGTGGTTTAGGGTTGGGTTTACCATTTACCAAACCCTGCCTGATTCATGTTAACTAGTGAGCAACACTACAGGTCTGTTTCACTTTTCATGACTCAGTGATGTGTAGGTGTTGTATATACTCTCACAAACAAGTGGAAAATGCTGATAAGATTATTGGAAATGCAGTGCGGTTAAAGTAGTTTTGTGAATTGACTGAAACTCAATTGATCTGCATGGCATTCATTCATAATGAACAGCACGCTATAAGAGCTTTTATTTCAGCTTTTAATGTTGATAAAGATGTGAGGAAACACTGCCAATATTAGTGTAATCAGTATCAGCTACCACAGAGAGCTCATTAAATGTGAATGAACGGAAAGGGTTACAAGTGCTTCACTTCTGTCAATAAGTTATGTGAAATCAAAGACTCGTCCTCTTGGGTTGCAAGCAAGTAAATCCGGAAAACCGAGACAGCTACAAAACTAAGACAAACACCAGCCAAAACAAAAAGATGTCAGTGTGAACATTAATTGCTATAACTTTAATTGACATCAAGATATTTTATTTTCAAGACAATTTCCATTTTTCAACTTTTTCAAATACTGTACATTGCTGAGGGCAGTTTTTATCATTTATATTGAATTTTTTTTATATATTTTTCCATTGCTATATGATGTAAATTATTTTATGTCAACATTATAATTACTTGAAATGGGTTCAGTCCTTTTTACTAAATGATATTGATCTGCTTGTTGATCAAAATACTGCTAATCTAATATGTTACATTGTGTTACATTTGCCCACAATCTCCACCACATTCTGACCTGAGTATTCACTCATTTCAAATTACTCCAAACTCAATTTGACTGAGCTGTTATTCTGATGAGGCATATCAGAGTGTCCTTTGGGCTTCTGTATGAGAACTGTGTAATAATTGTAAAACTAATTGGACGATTTAGCACACAGTACATTGTGAATGTGCAAACAGTTCATGAAGCATGATGATTCTCAAAAGACACGACTCCTCTGGAAATGCAGTTAGCTTGCGTATGCACCAGATATATGCTTTTGAAAACATAAAATTTGATATTTTTGCTAGAAAGAGAGAGAGGTTTTAGTATCTCTAAAACCTGGGCGTATAATTTTAGTCTTTCTCTACAGTACAGCTGGTTAAATGCTTTCAGTATCTTCACACTGAAATGTCTCACTCAGACTAAAGTAAGTTTTTGTTATTTTTGTGCTAATATCAGTGGTCAGGACTCAGCACTTTATTATGCCAGATCATCAGTCTCACTGAGCCGTGTTGTATGTCTCTGCACAAATACCCACCTGCACATGAAAGTCTCAAAATCCTGAAAGTGCAGCAAAGTTTTTTGCTGAGTGCATAAGCAGATAAAGACAAAGACAATGTATCACACTGACCTCTTATCCAGTTTAAACCTGTTTAAACTTCTACTAACCACAAAACTACCCTAGAAAGCCACATCCTCCCTCACCTTGAGGCTTTTATTTCCTAGGACAAGCGATTATGTAATGGGTTTAAAAATAAATCTGGCTTCTGGACATATGGCTCATGTCAAATTCAAAGCCATCTCATTGGTCATTCTTACGTAATCAGAAGAGGGCAGATGTTTCTGCTGTATGCCCCCTTTAATCTTTCATGATGTCCACATGATGTTTCATGATGTCCACCTGTCATTGGACAGCATGTGACAATATATTGACCGGAAAATTTGGATATTATATTGGTTTATAAGTGATGACTTTACGCCCGAAGGTCTCAAGGGGCAAATTCAATGGCAGGCTTTAAAGGGGCCATCAGATGCCCATGTTCCACAAGTTGGTATAATTCTTTAGGGTCTTCATGAAATGTCTGTAACATACTTTGGTTAAAATTCCTCAGTGGTTGTGTAAAACAACACTCTCTTTACCTTAATCATAATGAGCTACTGCTCACCCCGCACCTCTCTTCCTTTTTTTTTTTTTTTTTTTGTGTTTGGGTGTGGGTGTGGGGGTGTGCGGG